>NC_091953.1:94366984-94666984 GCF_031021105.1 Erythrolamprus reginae | reverse complement strand
CTAAATATACTCTTTTATTTCAATTTCACTGAAGCATATTCTGATTCACCAAGTTATTTTTAGTCTTCTGTGTTGAAACAATTATTTGTTCAAGTCAATTTGCCATTAATCAATAACAGTTTATTCATTAAATTTATTGGCTGTAACTAAAGATGAGGAGAGAGGGAATAGGATGAGTGAGGGAAGGTGGGATTTGTTATTAATCTATTAGCACCTCGATGAGAAACTCCTCCCCTCCCATTTAAGCCCCAAGCCTCTTAACAGAGCCAGATCTCTAAGCTCTTGCACAAAGTCAGGAGGGTTGGGACCAACCTTATAATTACAATAGAAATGAATAGAATTTCAAGGAAAATAGAAATGTTGTGTGAAACAATTAACTGCTGCTATTGTCAAATGCTGAGCGCCAGTTTGGTGTAAGGCATCAGGGTAGAAACTTGGAGACTTGTGAGTTCTAATCTGACCTTAGGTACAAAGCTGGTTGACTAATCTTGGACCAGGAACTGTGTGAAAAAAAGACTTTAGTATTTTCAGAACACAAACAGTTAAAGGGTTTACTGGTAATAATAAGACAGAATTTAGCACCATTTTCTTTCTGATAGATTACCTAAACTGAGCACCAGCCCCATTCCCTGCCAGGACTTGTCCACCCCTGTAATTGCGGTTAGAAACAATACTTGCACTGAAGAAGGATTTTTTACTGTAAATATTAGGCAGATGAAGATTTCTGGAAATTGTCTCACACTTTCTGAAGTCTACTGAGAATCACCAAAATGATGCAAACATCCAAAAGCTGCCCTGATGCCTACACTTCTGCATGAGTTGCTTAGCCACTTCATAGCTTCGGTATAAGAAGCTCTGACGGTACAGCTTTTGTGTGGTATATGCAAAAATCCCTATTTGGAGAAGACTTCCTGAAAGCAAAGCATTATGGACTCTTCTGATGTGAAAGTAAAGAAAGCATCCATAGTCATCTCATCTACTTCCTAAGTAGTTGCTAAAAATATTCTTATAAGTGAATTGGACCTGACAGATATATGACAATATTACTGTGACATATAATTTAACACAGCAAGTGCTAACTTGTCTGTTATTCTATAGTATATTTTCTACATCTTCTAGAGGTGTTAATCTCATGCCGACATGTTGTCATCATGTGCTGTATCACAACTTTTTTCCTCTTTGATATACCAGGGGTGGGCGGTGGCCAGTACGTGATACATATGGCTCACAAGTTTGACATCCCTGCTCTATATTCTTTCTCATTATGTTTGCCTCCACTTTTGTGGAAAGTGGAGATCAGAACAGTGGAAGAGCACTTGATCCTGTCTTTAGACTCATTTAGTTGAATTGTTGAACGGATGAACAGAGTCAAGAAGGGAGATGATGGGTCCTTCAAAGAGCTGGAAGTCTGAAACTGTTCACTTGAAAGCAACTGAAGACCTTTGGTCTAGGACAGTGATGGCAAACCTTTTTTTCCTTAGGTGCCAAAAGAGCATGGGTGAGTGCCTACACCCATAATTCAATGCCTGGGGAGGGCAAAAATAGTTTCCCCCATGTCTTGGAAGCCCTCTGGAGGGAAACAGCCTGTTTACCAACTTCTGTTGGGCCCAATAGGCTCATGTTTTGCTTTTCCCAGGCTCTAAATGCTTCCTTGGAGCCGGGGGAGGGTAAAAATACCATTCCCCATCCTCCCAGAGGCTCTCTGGAAGCCAAAAATGCCCTTCCAGAGCAAAAATCAGCTGGCCTGCACACACATGTACTTTGGAGCTGAGTTAGGTCAATGGCTCGCATGCCAGCAGATATGGCTCCATGTGCCACCTCTGGCACCCGAGCCATAGGTTCGCCATAACTGTTCTAGGACCATGCTTCTAGGACCATCCAGCATCATTCAGCCTCAGGCTCAATCTACTTTGAGTGGTTTTTGATGTTCTCTGAGCTTGGTTGTTTACTTACAGATGTTTCATTACCCAAACTAGAAAACATCATAAAGAGTGGAGTTTGACCTCAGTTTATATTCAAGTGGCTTCCTCTGTCAGTGTTGGTGAGAGTGATCTTGGTGGTTCTTCAGTCTACTATTAGCTTATTTGGCAATTTTTGATTGGGGTATGGTTTGCTTCTTGATTGTTGGACTGATATTAATTTTGGCTGGGCTTTCTTCTAGTTCATAAAGAATGAATAGACAGAATGAAATAACTTGATAGCTTACATGTGTTAATTGGGTCAATAGATTAATGTACATATTTTTTTTTTTGCATTTATCTCTCCCCATTAAAATGACTTAAGCAAATACAAATAGCTTGTGAAAGACGTTGAACTGTTTCTTATTCTATGAAGGTTCTGGCAAAGACATTTCCTAATGAATTATTATAATACTTATGGGAATCATAATAAAAATATTACAACTTCGAAAATGCTTGTATAATTCAGTTCCTAACATGGATTATTCTCCTTTATCCTGTGATGTGTGGGGTATTTTCCCCCCAGAGCTGGGTATGTTATTTATTATATGTGATATCAAATCCGGTTGTATCTTCTAGTTTAAAACAAATACATGTAAAAGTGAAACCCATTATTTTGGTCTCTTTTTTGCTCAAATGCAGAGAAAATATTTCAAACCTAGAAAGCAATGCCTGAAAATTTTGATGTTCTCATTAAATGTAAGACGATCCATCAACAATGGTGTAGACATTCCATTACTACAGCATTTGGGATGGGGGACAATTCACTATGTTGACACATAATCTATAGCAGTTCTGGAAAGGAAACTCTGTCTAAAACTTTTCATAAAAGCTTTTGATCTATCTCTTGAAATAACATTCAACATTAACATACCATTTTTTTTAACTTGATGAGGTGTATTACACAAAGGGTATATTAATAATCCCCATAATATCCCCAAAAAAGACTTTCTTTAGTGTATGGAGAAACTATGTGACATATTTCCATCTCACTTCTACCCCCAATTTCCACAAGTTAATTTGGAAGGAATAAAGGAGTAATGCAACTGACTGATAGGGTTATAATATTTAATGTAATAGAGAATCTTGATTATACAGAGTTCCCAATCTCCATGATGATTTCCTTCTTCTCAACAGTGTTACATCTTTACATCATAACTTTCCTTTCATATTGAGGGGTGAAAAGTAGATTCTACATTCCCCCACCCCCAAAAATATCAAGCATTTCCATATTGAGGAGCTGTGGTGGCGCAGTGGTTAAATTCCAGTATTTCAGGCTAATTCTGATGATCGCCAGGAGTTCAATCCTGACCCGCTCAAAGTTGACTCAGTCTTCCATCCTTCTGAGGTTGTTAAAATGTGGATCCAGATTATTGGGGAAAATCTGCTGGCTCTGTGAACCACTTAGAGAGGGCTGTAAAGCATCACGAAGCAATATAGAAGTTTAAGTGCTATTGCTATTAAGAATTTATAATGTCATCAAGTCAGAGTTGTGGTACTACATGATAATGAAGACAGGCTTTGTGGTCTTAAAACAACAATTTTTTCTATCCTCCTGTCCTCTGTGCCTGGGATTGGTGAAAACTGTTTTTGACTATTTGCAGATCTGGCCATGTCTCTTTTTAAGTAGGATTTTCATCAAACAATCATTGTTTGCTCTATTTTCAAGATAACCAATAACTAATGTCGTATTGTATTTCTTCAGATTACATAGATTTGTAGCATCATCAGAAAAATATAAGATAAATTATTAACTCCCTACCTCGGTCTAAGCATTTCCTGTACGTATATTTTTGCCCATTCTTTGACAAAAAAATTAAAGTAAATTTATACAAGGGAGAATCAGTTTGTATAAAAAAAGTAAGCAAATGCATTGAAAAAACTGACTAGTTACCTCTTTCAACTTGTAATACTTGCATACCACTAATTCTTCAATTGGATAGTCTTGCTATCCATGCCAGACTATGGCTGTGGTAAGTGAATGTGACAGAGGGAGGTGAAGACTCAGAGAAAGAAGAGGCTGCTATGTAATAAACCCAAATATTTTTCATTCATCATCCCATGAAGGATTAAGTGATATGCCTTTATTTCTGAGGTGACATTCACTGGATGGTAACATGATTTCCATCTTCAGTTACAAAAGAGGATTGGCATAAGCATATGTCACAATTGCAAATCTCTTGATAAATTCTTAAGAATTTAGGATATTAAAGTAGTATAATTGTTTAAGATATCGTTTAATCAATTTTAACATTCCTTGCCTGTTTTAAATTTTACATACTATTTTTGTGCTTTTAATATTTTATTGTATGCCACCCAGAGTATGAAAGAGATGAGCAGTTCTTAAATACAACAAATAAATAAATAAATCTGTGGTTGATCTGTAGTTCGGGGGGCGTGCATAAGTGCGCTTTTGTGCCTAATGTCCTTGTCCTACTGTCTTATTATCCTTTCTATTACTACGTTCTACTTATGTTATGTTAATATGTACTATAATACTATACTTGTTTGACAAATAAATAAAATAAATAAAATAAATATGCTCTCAATGTACATAAAAAGAAAAATACACTTGTCAAGAATCATAAGATACAACACTTAGTGATAGTCATAGGGTACAAATAAGCAATCAAATCATGTTAGGAAACAGTTGATATAAACAGTTGATCATAAGTGAGAGGAAATGGGCAGGGACAGCTTCCTAAATTTTTACTCACATTCTGTGGGTGTGGTTTATTTTGTGGGTGTGGCTTGTGACTAGCTGGGATGGCCAGCCCAGCAAAAGGCATTATTAAAAGGAATCAACAGAAATATCCCAGTTCAAAGGGGGAAATGCTTCACCTACCCTACGATCTGTTCAAGACGATATGATATGAGACACGAAGGGACTCAACTCTTTCGTCCTCTCCCTTCTGTCCTTTCCCACCTCCCTTTCTTTGCAAAGAGCATGCATGTTTGCAAGAGGCATGCGGAGAGAGAAAGAGAGGAGAGAGGGAGAGGTAGCTGTTTTCTGTCTTCACCTCTCAGCAGGGAAGAGAGGGAATTGGTGAACCTGAGCTGTCTGAGGTGTGGAATGGGAACAATGGAGTGCCATGCTGTGGCAAGTACTCAAGTCAGTTGCTCAGGTGAGGGGCATACCGCACCGCATTGGGAGGAACCCACCTCTGGAGATGGGAGATAGGAATGATGAGAAGATTAATAGTAGTGCAGATTTTATAAATAGATTTTATAAATAGTTTGACAGTATTGAGGTGTTATTTATTTAGCAGAGTGATGGTGTTCAGGGAAAAAACTCTTCTTGCGTCTAGTGGTTCCAGTGTGCAGTATTCTATAGCATCATTTTGAGGATAACAGTTGAAACATTTGATGTCCAGGATGTGAGGGATCTGTAAATATTTTCACATCCCTCTTTTTGACTCATGCAGCATACAGGTCCTCAATGGAAGGCAGGTTAGTGGTAACTGTTTTTTCTGCAATTCTAATTATCCTCTGAAGTCTGTGTCTGTCTTGTTGGGTTGTAGAACCAAATCAGGCACTTATAGAGGTGCAGATGGCGACTCAATAATTCCTGTAGCAGAACTGTATCAGCAGCTCCTTGGGTAGTTTGAGATTTCTGAGTTGGCGCAGAAAAAACATTCTTTGTTGTGCTTTTTTTATGACATTTTTAATATTAGGTGTCCATTTTAGATCTTGATATATGGTAGAACCTAGAAATTTGAAGGTCTCTACTGCTGATACTGTGTTGTCTACTATTGTAAAAGGTGGAAGTATGGAAGGGTTTCTCCTAAAGTCTACCACCATTTCTACAGTTTTGAGTGTATTTCACTGTCTTTAACACAATATGTTTATGGCAACTATGAGGCAGGAGAAACTTGACATCCTAATTGTGGCTGTAGCTTGTGTTTCATAAAATTAATTCCTCATTGTCCTCCACCAGTGCTCTAGATATCTCTTCTCACATTTCATCCCCTTAGCTCCTCTGTATATTGGAAAGAGACCCAGAATCCTAGCAAAGGAAGAGGCTGCTTAGGCATGCTCTCATCCAAAGCCCAAGCAACCCTATCATTTCTGGTCATGATCAAGTCTTTAATAGGCATGTGCATCAGACCTTCAAGATCATCACCACACTCCCTCTGGAACCAATAGGAATCTGGGTGGATTCATTGAATGGGTCCAGCTTCCCTGCAGTAGAGGACAGTTCTAAGGAACTAGCCGCCCCGAGTCCACGGAGAGGGGCGGCATACAAATCCAATATAAATAAACAAATAAACAAATAAACAAATAAACAAATAAACAAATAAACAAATAAGCAAATAAGCAAATAAGCAAATAAGCAAATAAGCAAATAAGCAAATAAGCAAATAAGCAAATAAGCAAATAAGCAAATAAGCAAATAAGCAAATAAACAAATAAACAAATAAACAAATAAACAAATAAACAAATAAACAAATAAACAAATAAACAAATAAACAAATAAATAAACAAGCTCCAGGGCAACTAGAAAGTGATCTGAGCATGACACAGCAATTATGTATGCTGGCAAGTCTATGCTGATGATATACCTGGTTGAAAGCTGCCTAAATCTTGTCTATAAATTAATTTGTTACAACAGCTACAAAAGGAAAAGATCAGGAATGAGAAAGGAACAGGGAGAATACAATTTCTATTTCAGTAAAATGTTTAAAGGAGGGGAGAACTGTGCCCAGAAACTGCAGTGCAAAATGTCTTAGACATTATAATCTCCATGCAATCTGTTGCCATGAAGAAAAAATTTCTAAACAGCTTTCATAGTTGAATTAGTCCTGATGGACAGAACAAATATAAAGAGTAACTTGCCAGCAGAATAATAGAAGGATTTTGTGCTAGTAGCATTTTGACTGACTACCCACCTAATTTGGCTGAAGAATAGTTGAGATTCCTATAATTTGTCAGCAGGAAATCAGAAATGATTGTGAATGAAAATATACAATCTACAAGTAAGGTAGAGGCCCAGCAAGTTTTACTTGTTGGCAGGAACTCACACAGCCTTTGATTATGATTGAGGAAAGAATGTTGGTTAGCTGTAAGCTGTTTACACAGCATGTATACATAGCTCTTTCACACTTTAAAGCATGTGAACAATATTTAACAGAATGTTTCATTTTTAATTTGGTGGAAGCAGCCTTATTCCCATTAAACCTGGCAATCCTACGTGTGATAATTATTCCAGTCTGGGATGGTGCTGCATTGTGGGCACAACAAAGCTAATTATGCCAACAGCTCAAACAATGCCCAATTAGGGGGGAGGGCTGGCTATGGAAGGATGCTGGCTTTCATAATGCATGATAATAATTAGCTGCAATGAAGCAAGAGAAAAGAGAAAATGCCAAGATTTCAGAACTACATCCGTTCTCAGATTTTTATTGTATCAGTGTGATAGAATCCAACATGTGTGAAAAAATAGCTATTTGATCTGCCATATAGACCCGGGGGATACGTACCTAGGCCACTTCTGGTCAAATAAAATAACTGTGTACATAGGTGGCCCAGTAGAGAAAACAGTGATTGTTTCTACATCTTTATTCTTCAATTGTTCCACTCCACTTAAAAGATGAACTGTGGCTGTGGGAGAAAAGTATGCATGAAAGCATGAAAGCCCAGGAATATTGAAGAACACTATAATTAATCATTTTGTTCCGGGAACAGTGAATCTATTTAATTTTTATGTTTATTTACCCCGTTCACACTTCATAAGCCTACGTGAACACTAAAATGATACTTTTAGAATTTTGTGACAATCTATGAGTCAGAAATGTGCATAGAAATATGCACCTTAACACAAATAATGCATAATATTGGGCAAAATTTGCAAAAAGTTCATGTTCTAAAAGTGCATATAGCACAAAGCAGAAAAGTTATTCTATATAATTATATACACAATTATATGTAAATCTCCCCTTTACCTCAATTTATATATACAGAACAATTGGGAAAGTGAAATACTGAACAGAATGAAGATAGATTTAACCACCACTTAATTGTTCTCTATCAGTGATTAATTCTGTCCCTACACCTCTCTATTAGCGCCAACATCAACACAATTGAGAGAGTCCAGAAATATTTCACATATTTCCTTTGTTCCTCTTCTCACAACAAAATACCTTACTCCGCCAGACTTGAAATTCTTGGTTTAGACAACTTACAACTCCATCGTCTCTGTTCCGACTTAATTATAGTTCATAAAATCATATACCAAAATGTCCTACCTGTTAACGACTACTTCACCTTCAACCGCAACAAGACACGAGCACGAAATCGATTTAAACTAAATGTCAACCGCCTCAAATTTGGCAACTTTCAGACTTCTGGACTTCAACTCCCAGAATTCTCCAGCAAGTTGGAATTCTGCAGTTGGCTGGAGAATTCTGAGAGCTGAAGTCCACAAGTCTTAAAGTTGCCCAGTTGGAAGATCTCTGCAATAGAGGAACAAACATGACATTTAGATAACTAAAATTGTAGTAAAACAATTTATAAAAAGCAAAATAGAAATAAAGGCTTGGTTTAGATTGATAGAACAATAGAAAGTTCTGTTTGCTGCAAAATGATATTACAATATATAATAAAGCATATAGATAAAATATGGACAACATAAGATTAAAGGAATCAGATATATTTCACCTACAAAAGGGTTTAGGAGAAAAATAATTATAATCATTTTCAAATATTAGGAGACTGAAGTGTAAGTGATAAAACAGATTAGTTCTCTGTTGCTTTAGAGAGCAAAATTGAAAATAATAACTTCAAACTAAAAGAAAGAACATGACAATAAAACATTGGGGAAATTACTATATGGAAAATTAGTTTTGACAGTCAGAGAAAGTCAGAAGAGCTTCAGAAGGCATTGTATTGCAATTTATTATAAACACTGTAACAGTCTGTTATTCTGCAATGGTAACAAGTTGTACTGGATGAAGTCTAAAGTACCTGACAATTACATTTAATCTAAATTACGAATTCAGATAATAGTTTTAAAACCTCTGATCCAAAAACCCACATTAGTATAGGCTCATGACTTGTTATATATCTTATGGAAATGTTGGTCTGGTGATTCAATGCATGTGGCCTATGCTGTTTTAAAAAAATGGTGATTTCCCATTCTCCATAGTGTGTGGAGCTAGGTTCCAAGGATGGGAAGACACTGCCCTTTATCCAATCAGGACCGAGTCTGAAGTATAAAAGCACCCCTCTACTGTTGCATCCCCTCTTTCGACTCAGTCTTAGCGATAAAGGACAAGTGTCCTCCCATCCTTGAAGGAATTACACCTTTTTTGAGTATCCAGTACTGTCAGCGTATTGCATGAGTTTGCCTCCCCAAGTGATAGTATTCGTTGGAGGGGAGCGACGGGCCTTTGCCCAATCCCTGATTGTACCTCCAGCTGAAGGCCTGCTTTCCCTCTGAAGTGCCAATTACTGTCTGTTGAGGCAGTGAGGCCAGGCCCTTGTCATCAGCACCAGGATCAGGCAGCTGTGCTTGCCGTCACAAACGTCACTCACTGACAGAGACGATCTATTCTGTGACTGGTGTGGATACCACAGAAGCTATGCGCTTCAGCGCCTAAAATTCCCCTCCCTCCGCCTGGTGCCTGTGCTCCAAGAGCCAAATTGGTGTATACACGCACACACACACATATGCATATACCAGTGTTTCCCAACCTTTTTTGAGCCGCGGCACATTATTCACATTTACAAAATCCTGGGAAACGTTGGGGGGGGGCTAAAAAAAGTTTGGACAAAACACCCCTCTTTTCCTCCCTTTCGCCCTATTTCTCTCTCCCTCTTTCTTTCTTTCCCCTTCTCTCTCCATCCCTCTTTCTTTCTTTCTTCCTCTCTTTTTTGCTCTTTCTCCCTCCTTTCCTCTTTCTTGCTTTCTCTCTCTCTCTTTCTCTGTCTCTCTTGCTATCTCTCTTTTATTCTCTCTTTCTCACTCTTGCTTTCTCTCTCTCTCTTGCTTTCCTTCTTTTTCTCTTTTGCTTTCTTTCTCTCTCTCTCTCTCTTGCTTTCTTTCTCTATTTCTTTCTCTCTCTTTCTCTCTTCCTTGCTTTCTTTCTTTCTTTCTTTCTCTCTCTTTCTCTCTCTCTTTCTTTCCTTCTCTCTTTTTCTCTTGCTTTCTTTCTCTTTCTCTCTCTTCCTCCCTTTCTCTATTTCTTGTTTTCT
Source organism: Erythrolamprus reginae (assembly GCF_031021105.1). Classification (NCBI taxonomy): domain Eukaryota; kingdom Metazoa; phylum Chordata; class Lepidosauria; order Squamata; family Dipsadidae; genus Erythrolamprus; species Erythrolamprus reginae. The sequence continues at coordinate 94,656,833 of NC_091953.1, read as the reverse complement.
TTATCTCTCCCTTGCTTTCTCTCTCTCTCTTGCTTTCTCTCTTTCTCTCTCTCTTGCTTTCTCTCTCTTACTTTCCTTCTCTCTTTCTCTCTTTTCTCTCTCTCTTGCTTTCTCTCTCTCTCTTCCTTTCTTGCTTTCTTCCTCTCTTGCTTTCTCTCTCTTACTTTCCTTCTCTCTTTCTCTCTTTCTCTCTCTCTCTCTTGCATTCTTTCTCTTTCTTTCTCTCTCTCTCTTCCTCTCTCACACACACACACTCTTTCTCTCTCTCCCCCCCTTGCTTTCTCTCTCTCTCTCTTGCTTTCCTTCTCTCTCTCTTTCTCTCTTACTCTCTCTCCTCCTTTTTCTCTCTCTCTTTCTCTCTCATGCACCACGCTGGCAACAGAGAGAGAAAGAGAGAGGGAGAGCGGAGAGAGAGTGGAGGGCGGCTTTCCGGTCCGCGGCCCCCTGGATCAGTGTCCCTGCAGGGCCCCAGCGCAGACTCCGCCATCGCCTTCGCCTCTGCCTAAGAGGCAGCAGCCACATTCACCCCTTCGCTCTCCCAGGTGTCCATGGAGCTCAGCGCCTGGCCACCCGCTGCCTTCGCCTCCCAGTAGCGCGCCAGACATCTACCTGAGGAACGGGTGGTTGGGCGCCACGAAGGGTGGTGCTTGAAGGCCACCATGGTGCCATTGTTGTCATCACGGCGCAAAGCCAGGCAGTCACAGATCGCTCGCTTCTCCGGCCAGCAAGCCGGCTGCCTGGGAAAGCGGCGCGCTTTTTAAATGCGCACTTTTCAAATGCGGCGCTTTCCTGGGCAGCCGACTTTGCTGGCCGGAGAAGGGAGCGATTCAGGACTGCGTGGCTTTGCGCCACTTCAAAAATTTCTGCCGGGGGAGGGGGTTCCTAATGGCTGTGCGGGCACACAGTGGCCGGCGCCCTCCCACCGGGCCCCAAAAGCTCACTTGCCATCACCGCCAGGGAAGCTCCAGCTGGGCCGGGCTCGCGGCACACCTGACCATGTCCTGCGGCACACTAGTGTGCCGCGGCACACTGGTTGGGAAACACTGGCATATACACATACATACATATGTACACATACATACACAAACATGTTTAAGGGCTCCCAATTAATGCAGAAAAGCTAATGCAGGTAATCAGCAGTGATTATACATTGAAAACAGAGCAAATTTGAATCCTAAAGTACTCATTCTTCAGGGAGATACAAATGCTATAACACAAATCTTAAAGCTGACTTCCTAGCCCTAAATATGTTAATATAATCTGTTTGGCAATACAGTAAATTGTTTTCTTGGCCCTTTTACCAGTCAACATCATGAACTATAAGTAGTTTTGATTCATAATTGAAAAGCCTCTACAGTATAATTGTGACTCTTTAACATTGATTGAAAATAAATGAATGCCATACTCCAAAGACACTTATAAATTATTTTAACAGACAACAGATTAATGTCTTGTGGGCATCTCTCATGCTATAGAGCAACTTGAGAAAATGGATTAATTAAAAATAGCAAGAGTTCATAAAATGGTATGTGAATTATTAGGAATATACTATAAGAAGATAATGCTACTTAAAGCAAAGAGTATAAGAGATAATCTATAAACTTGGGAATTCCAGAAGAATTTCTACAGCCTACATATATTATTGTAACAATTTACTATTATTATTTAGATGTAATTGCGTGCTGAAACTGAGGAAGCAAAGACATTAAATTCATAGAAAAGTTTGTAATATTTGATTGGGCTTCAGAACAATCCTACAGAAATTTATCTTAATCAGACAAGGGTTGTTGCAGCCCAGTACTCTTAGCCAGGATTCATTCCCAATTTTGTAATTTAAGGTATTTTTAGCTGAGAGCCAATGTCTGTACCTACGGGAATCATTTACTGCTTAATGCAAATTATCTATTTATTAAGATACCCATGTATGCAAAATATATTGAACTGAGGGCCATTAAAACAATAAGCAAAGTGATCCATATGTTCTTAAACAGCTCTGACTTCAGAGAGCCTGCAGAAATCCTCTAGCAACTGCCTTTGAAAAACACCTGGAAACTAAAGCAGGTGCAAAAAGTAGTGCAGGAGTAATGTGCATACCAAATAAGTACATATTAAATCTGTTCTGTGAATTTGATTTGTTATCAGTTTGTTTCCAGGATCAATTTAAAGTTATGACTTATAAAAATCTACAATATGTGGAGATGGATTATTTTAAGGATTATCTCTTTCCAGTTATAGTTATCCATTCCATTAGACCTGGCAAATGGGATATGTTGTGGGTCCCATCAAGCAAGAGTTTTATCTGATAGGAACCAGGACCTGCCATGGCACCCATCTTCTGGAACATCCTCTTCCCAGTGGTTATATTGATCCTAATCCTGATGGTCTTTAGGAAATTCCTGAATATAAGGCTATGCCATCAGGCCTGGGGAGTGGGGAGACTGCAAGGTGGCTGTACTGTTTGTGAATTGTTAGTTGACACTCTCCTGCATTTTTTATGTCTTTTGGTTAATAAGTTTTCACCATTTAACTTTATCTATAATGAGTGTAAATTTTTGCTGTAAGCTGCCTACTATCACATATGTGAGAGGAGGAAGAGGAGGAGTTAAAGAATGTATAGTGTTCACATTGTGAAATATTTACCTGATATTTGATGCTGACTTTTAATTTACAGATGGCTATCCACAAGAAGAAATGGTTTACAGATGGAGAAAAAACTCAGTAGAAGCTGCAGATCAGAAATCTTGGAGACTTTATCAGTTTGACTTCATGGGACTCAGAAATACTTCTGATATTGTGCAAACATCAGCAGGTAATAAATAAGAATTTCCTGTCCTGGAACTTGAAAGATTCACTGCACCCATTTTTCTGTCTAGAATATCTTGTGATTACAGTATGTATACATAGAAATATAAAAATTATAGTTATAGCTTCTCATGGGATAAATTACTGAAAATGGATTACAAAAAGGTGCTAGATAATTTAAAACAATGTGTGTCATGTATAGATATGCAAGTATATTTTTTCAGAAATGCCTACAGATGTGTTTATGAGTAGTATTCTCATCATTTCATACCAACAAGTTATCTAACTTAGATAGCTGTTCCCAAACCTTATCTTGTTTTAGTGCACTGTGAAGATTGTAGTTGAAGTGAAATCAATCTATCTGTCTGTCCGTCCGTCCATCCATCCATCCATCCATCCATCCATCCATCCATCCATCTATCTATCTATCTATCTATCTATCTATCTATCTATCTATCTATCTATCTCCCTCCCTTAAATAAAATCCCCTATCTTTCAAGATTTGTGATGAACATATGGTGGAATACTTACTATATACTTTTATTACTTTGATTATTATTCTAAAAGATGCACAGTTCATTTTATAACCTCTTTATTTACTGAAATTCCACATCACCCAATGAATTTTTATTGCAATCATAGAGCAGCATATACATTTATTTTATGTGCAATGGCTTTTAGCTGACGAGTATCATTAATTATTTGAATGTGGTCAAATTTTGTATTATTGTCTAAAACGTACTTCCATTAATTGTATAATTGACATGGACATGTTTTTATTCTATAATATTTTGCTTTACTTTATTCATTATGTCTTAACTTTTATGTTTTTTTAAATGAAATACTTATTATTGATTCTAATAAAGAGCTAATAAAGTATTGCCTGAAAAGCAAGTTTAGATAATACTCACCTCGTACATTGAGCAGGTAATGACCAAATCACTGTAATATAAAAATCATTATATATTACTGTTGCAAATGTATGTTAGTACCCAAATGAATCCACTGTTTGAAATGCCAATTCCAGAAAACCTCTCTCCTATAATGTACATCTATCTGGAGACAATGAGAGAAGCCCATTGAAAGATCCCAAGCTGAAACTTCTGTTTCAAGCACCAGGTTCAGAAGAGAGTTTTATTTTTTCACAGGTATTTTGCCAGCTCTATTGTGAACCAGTGAATAGAGAGTTCTCTATTATTTCCTTCATAATAATGTGTTTAGAATACATGTGTCACCTAAATAAATAAAAAGTAGAAATATTTCTCCAAACTATTATTCATTATCAGTGACTCTTAACTCACTGTTTTATAAACTAATGGGCAATTGACAAACAACTGACCTTTTATTTATTTTATTTTATTTGTCAAAACATGTATAAGATAGCAGGTATACATAAGCAAAAGCAAAGTAGGTACAGCTAAATTTGGACAATAAGACAGGAATGGTTGGCACAACCGTGTACTTATGCACATTCTTTACAGGCTTCTTAGTAATGGGGTGAGGTTGACTGTAGGAAATGTAAGGTTAAAGTTTTTGGGGTTTGGGGAAGAAACCACAGAGTCAGGTTGTGCATTTCAGGTATTAATCACTGTTGCTGAAATTGTATTTTCTGCAGTTGAATTTTGAACGGTTTACATTGAGTTTGAATCTAGTGTGTGTTTGTGTATTGTTGCGATTAAAGCTAAAATATTCATAGAATAGATTAGATTAGATTAGATTAGAAAAGAAAAGAAAAGAATAGTTGATTGGATTTTTTATTTCTGTTCATCTGTCTTTTCTCTTGTCTTCCATTCTTTAAGCTAATTGCTTAATGAATACCCCAATAAATATTAATTGTAGTCATTTTTCACATTTTTGTCATTTTGTCATTTTTCATTCATATGTCATTTTTTAAAATTGAAATGTAGTCAAAGGGAATTGCAGGTAGCAAGATCCCTGGTAGTTGATTATTGTTGAACAGCCTGGAGTGTATTAGCTGAACCAGTTAAATAAGATATTTCTCTTATTATTCAATCTTTTCTCCAAGTTTGGTAGGATGTGTTTTTCCTCTCCTCCAAAACATTTTAAAGACTTGGAAAATTGCCAAGGTAATGAATGCTTTTCCCCCCATTGCCCTTATCAACAGACTTTAATTTAAACTTAATGGAATTCATTTTAGCTTTAGCACAAACTATTGTCCAGCATGATAGTAAATGCAGAAGTCTGCATGAGGATCTATGGATTATTAACCACTCTAGAAATTAGGATTTGTTTAATTTTGCTCAGGAAAGGGGTTTCATTCTAACTAATGGTTAAACTTTGTGAAGTGAATGCTATCACACCAACATAATATTTGTATATTGTAAATAAACTCAGGTTGAGAAGGAAAAAGAAAAAAGAAAACGCCATACTTTTCTAAATTGCTATGCAGGGATCCTTGTACAACCCATAGCTACAAACCTTGTAACACAGGAATAGGCTCTAATGCTACATCCATACTTCTCTGCTTTGAGAATTTAAAGATAGATGGACTATATAAACCGTTCTGAAAGCCATTAAGACAAGATAATGCCACATATTGACTGCTCAAAACAGATGTACTCTTGTTCCATAAATCTTAACTTTTCTTTTCTTTTGATTGCTACATAGAGTTACAAATACCTTACTCCACCAGACTTGAAATTCTTGGTTTAGACAACTTACAACTCCATCGTCTCCATTCCGACTTAATTATAGTTCATAAAATCATATACCAAAATGTCCTACCTGTTAACAACTACTTCACCTTCAACCACAACAACACACAAGCACAAAATCGATTTAAACTAAATGTCAGCCGCTCCAAACTTGACTGCAAAAAATATGACTTCAGCAACAGAGTAATCAATGCCTGGAATGCACTACCTGATTCTGTGGTTTCTACTCCTAACCCCAAAACCTTTAACCTTAGACTATCTACAAGGGGCATGCATAAGTGCATCATTGTGCCTACCGTCCCTGTCCTATTGTCTTCTTTTGTTACTTTTTATCATTACTTATCTAATGTTTAATTTGTACAAATTATCACCCTGTAATTGTTGGACAAATAAATAAAATAAAAATAAATAAATCTCCTCTAGGGTAGGATAGGATAGGATAGGATAGAACAGGGAGGAAGGAATTTCTGTTTACCTTTTCACCCTCCCCAGGTTCCTAGAAAGGCTCTGGAGCTTGGGCAGAGCAAAAATACAGGCCTTTCCCACCCCCTTCAGAGGCTGAAAACAGGCTGTTTCCTGACTCCCAGTGGACCCAGCTGTCCCCAAATCAGCTGAGCTTGAGTGCCCAACGATATGGCTCTGCATGCCACTTGTAATAAAGTTTTAAAATCTAACCACAATCAAAACATTATAAATAATTCAGAAATTTGGCAGAAGATCAATATGTCATTGCAAGTCCTTTAGCCCTGACCTATCAGTAAAGTCTGATATTGTAATATGAAGTGATGAATTCTTGAAAACTAAAATTATACAGATCAAGGTATGTGCTTTCGTGCTGATATTGGAACAGATTACACTATTAAAACAAAACACTGATATACAACTTAGTGACATGTGCTATAAACACATCAATAATGCATCTCAATTGATAAAGCATAGTACCTTGCTAAAATGAAATAAATGTATCACTAAATCTTCTGATTATACCGTTCAGTGATCACTTACAAATGCGTAAACAAAACACTAACATTTTGTGGATGGTTTCCAATTCTTAAATAAGAATCAATTGAACACTTTTCAGTATGTGAATTTATGTACTTTTATTAGCCCATATCCAATTTTATCACTTTGGGAACAAGGAATGGTAACTTTCCCTTTCTCCTTCTCTCTTAGTTATAGACCACAAACAACTATAGCTCAGGGGTGACTCACTTTTTAGCAATTGCAACAATGAATAATTCCTATTGGTAACTAATCCATCCCCATAATGAATAGAACTTGTAATATGTACCCTTTCAGCAACTTTAACTTAGAAAGATTAGAGTAGATGTATGAAATAGGCTTTTAATATAGGCTTGAATTCAAAGGGTTAAAGCCTAGGGGAAAGAATAATCATACTTTTTTCGTTTGGTCACTCTCCTCACCAGTATGTCAACTGAGCAATACATTGTAGGAGAAGACTATTAGAAGATTTCTGAAACTTTGGAATAGAAGAGGATAATTATCAACATTTGATTCCAGATCAACAGAGCTGGCTTTTCATTCTTCCCCTCAAGTCCTATGGACTACTAAATTAGAACAGCATTGTTTTCTGAAATGTGGGATTCTCCTTATACTGTTTTTGAAGTCTAATATTTCTATAAAATGGTAATTGAAACATTTGAACTCATTTCTTACAGTAAATTTTCTGCCATTTATAACTGCTTCCAGACCATTATGGCTATTAGATCCAATTCTCAAATCCCTTTAAATCCAATACATGTAACATAACAAAGTTTGCCTTTCATCCACCCCCCAAATGCCAGTGGGAATAATATTACAAATATTGAAGTTCTCTGTGCTTGGTTGTTTGTTTGTAGATATTTTATTCCTTGACTAAGAAATTCCATCAGTGGTAGTGAGTGTGGGATTTGCTCCCTGTTTATATACAGTAGCTTGCCTTGCCAATGTTGGGGGCTGATTTTCTCCTTGGTAGTTCCTTGATTATTGGGTTTTTTTTTAAGTTGAGTATTTTTCTGAGTTTAATCCCTATTTATCTGAATGTTGGCTGCTGAAGAGGATTTATTCTGGGTTTTTTGTTGTTTTTGTTTCTTTCTTAGCTTGTGTGAATGTGTGTCTCTGTATGTCTATTGTCTAATTTATCTCTGTGTGTCTATTGATTGCTGGTTTATCTAAATGCCAAATTTCCAGCAATTCCTAGCATTTTATGGATTTAGCTTAGTTTAAGATGCTCACAGTTCCCAGTTGAAACAATGGTTGAATTTGTCTATGTATCACAAGGTTAAAGAATTGAGGGATCCTTCAACCCTGAGCTATAAATATTCTCCTTTATTGATTAAATAATTTTCATTGTGTCTTCTGACTTCTAATTGGTAGTCTTCTGCCTGTCTGTCCTACATAATGGCTAGGTGTGTCTTACAGTCCTTACACTGTATGTTGTAGATGACTCCTGTTTTTGGTCATTGATCTACGTATATTCTCTTACATTTAAATGTCAGGAATTGATTTCTGTGGATAGAATGTATCCACAGATGCAATTAGAATTTTTTTCTTCAGTATAAACTTTGCTTCAACTTAATTCTTCCCTTATTTGTTTAGAAAGCTAACTTCAGGGTTATAAAGTTTATTGAATTGTAAATTTCAATGCAAATACAATTAAAAATAATGGAAGAAATAATTCATAGCTAGCATTAATTACACCAGAGCCTTTCTTATTTGTTTATTTATCATATATTTTTGTTATAATTAAACGTAGATAAACCATTTAATGAACCATATCCTAGAATGTGCTAGTACTAAAGTACCAAAATGGTTGTTCATTTATTTAACACATGGTACCCAAATGGCAATGTAAGACATTAAACAAATAAAGAAAATTATCTTTATTACCAGTACTGTACTAACTTAAGAATGACATTTACTCGTATAAATGAATTCCTGAATATTTTTTCATGCATATATAATGAATCGTTCATTTCAGCTTTGCAAACTAATCTTTAAATAACACACCTAGAAATTGTGTTGTAAATTGCAGGAACATGCACAAATGTAAGTTAGCTATGGTAGAAATACTAACATATTTTGAGTAATACAAGCATTGAATTTGAAATCTTTTATTTACATAGTTTCATAATTTTAGTCTTATAATTAAGAAGGCACAAATGTATTTATGATGCAGATTGAGGTTAAGGAGCTAACTGAAAATAGAAGACAACACAGAAAGGGAAAACAGAGATTTGAATCTTCCATGTTTTAATTCAAAACTAACCTTCTAGGCAAGAATACAATTTCAGAAACATACACTATGCATGTAGAATAAGTCAGGCCCAAATCTGCAATATAAAATTTAAAAAAATAGAATAATATCATAAAACTGTAAAATAGAAGGAGTGGAGATATTTTTGGAGTATGAGATACACTGTTTTCCTCTCTAGAAGAGGCTGAAAATTCAGGTGCGTCTTATACTCTGAATGTAGCTTTTTTTCAAAGCTTTTTTTTCCAGCCCTATCTAGGTGCTAACGATGTTCCCAGCTCTTACTTTGCAAGTTCTTTCATTGTTACTCTTTGTGAAGAATGTTTTCCAAGCCCGAAATCTTTGCAAGGTATTTTTCATTGCTCTAACTTGCCCCGAATAAGTTTTTTTCCAGCCCTAACCAGGTGCTAATGATGTTCCCAGCTCTTACCCACTTGCAAGCTCTTTCATTGTTTTCTCTGTCAAGAATGTTTTACAAACTCTGTCTTTGTAATTCTTTTTATTGCTCTACTTGTTCCGAGTGTTTCTTTTCAGCCCTAAGCAGCTGCTAATAATGTTCTCAGCTGTTACCAGCTTGCAGGCTCTTTCATTGTTACTCTCTGCAAAGAATGTTTTCCAAGCCCTAAGTCTTTGTAGGTTTTTTTCATTACTCTACTTGCTCAGAATGTTTCTTTCTAGTCCTAACCAGGTGCTAATGATTTTCCCAGCTGTGTCTGGCTTGCAATCTCTTTCATTGTTACTTTCTCTGAATAAGGAGTTTTTTTAAGCCCTATCCCGGGGATAAAATAATGTGCTAAAGCTGACCAGACTAAGGATGCTAGCTAGATGATTATCTGGTAAGCAGATACTTTTCCCTATTTTCCTTCCCAAAAGCTAAGGTGCGTCTTATACTCCAAAAAGGTATATCTCCTTGTTCCTCTTTATAGGTATTTTGTTCTTATTTCCTCACTCTTCCTCTGGGTTGATGTACTTTCTACGTTTCTATGTTGTTAAGTGAATCACATGGTTGTTAACTGAATCAGCTTCTCCCATTGACCTTGCTTGTTGGAAGCCGACTGGAAAGGTTGCAATTTGTGATCACATAACCCCAGACTGCTGTAACAATTAAAAAATACATACCGGTTGCCAAATACTCACCTTTTTAATCACATGACAATAGGGAAGCTGCAATGGTCATAAGTGCAAAGATCAGTTGTCACTTTTTTTCAGTGTCATAAATTTAAGTAATCATTAAAAGAATAATTGTATGTCAAGGACTACAAGTGACATTTAATACATATGGATGAATACCTTCTGCAATGAAGGGTAGCATCATGTTCATATCAAATACCATGCTTCCTTTTATTTTGTTAAGCATCAGTAGATCTGTAAGCATATGTCCAGGCCCAGAGCACAGTCTTATTTTTTAGTTCTGCAATAAACCCTCATGTGCCATTTGATGGGTGTAGGTGTGGAGAAAAGGATCCAGATTTGCACTTGGTTTTATGCAAAGTGGAGAATTAAGCTAGAATGGCCAACAGCTTTTAGCCTTCCTAAGGGATTTGTAATATTCCCCACTTCCAACTTACACATATTAAAGCATGGCATTCTATTTTTTAAAAAAAACATCATCTGCAGCCAAATTTTGAATGTTGTGGCATTTCAATAGAAAACAACATACTTCTACTTTATTGGAAACACATAAGATCAATTACCGAGGGCCAGATGGATGTCTGGCTCTAAAACCTTGCAGTTTTGCCTTGTTGTGGTTAATATTTTTTCTATTCCTATAAATATCTTGTTTCAGGCTTCAACATTCTGGATAGAATGGTGGCAAAAAACTTTGCTATGAAATTAATCTGATTTTAAAAAAACATTTATCTTCATTAAAGCCTTTGCTTATAGGTATCTATGGAGATTCTCAGTCATCCAGGTTCTTTAGAACTCTGATGGCAAACCTATGGCATGCGTGCCACAGCTGGCACGTGGAGCCATATCAGAGGGTAGGCAATGTTAGCATTGTTATGTTAGCTCCAGTGCTCATGTGCACGCTAGCCAGCTAATTTTCGGCTTTGCGGAAGGCTGTTTCGCCCTCCATAGATTGCAAGGAAGCTTCCCTGAAGCCCCTGAGTGAAAAAAAAGCCTCCCACCAGGCAAACCAGAAGTTCAGAAAACAGACTTCCAGTTTCCTTGTTGTGCTGTTTTTTGCACTCTGGAGGCTTCAGGGAAGCTTCCTGAAGCCCAGGAGTGCAAAATACAGCACAACAGGCAAACCAGAACTCTGTTTTTCCAAACTTCTGGTTTGGCGATTTTTTCACTGTCCCAGATTCAGTTATGCCTGTGCACAGGGAATTTTGCGCATGCACAGGGGCAGTGTGGGAGGGGGGGGAGGGAATGGGTGTGGGCGAAGCAAAAAAGGTTCACCATCACTGCTTTAGGACATTTACTCATAGGTTTTCTCTCTTTGGGGAACTAAGTTGAAAATAAGATATTGTTCCTCTCTCACTTTCTTGGGTTTTCTTGTCACTTTGCTAATGGTTTACATTAACTCTTTACATTAGGCATAGCATGGAGATTACAGCCCTAGCATCTGATCTTCTTTTGTTAAATGCATCTGAGTCCTCCTCTTCCCCTGGCATCATCCAGATATGTTGGGATTAGAATCCCACATTGGCTAAGAATTCTGGCTTTTTGCAGACTCATCAATCTGGAGGAATCCATTGTGTAGGTGTTTCATATAACAGATCCAAATTTTTAAAAAACCTCTTTCTTTTGTTTCATTTATTACTATGGGTTTTATAAAATAAATTTGGACAGGGATTATATTCAGTATAATTTTTTAGAACATTCAAGTGCCATAAGAATTCCTGGTCTTTCTCACCCCACTTCCCAGTGAATTAATTATAACAGCAGACATAGAACAGCAGCAATTATTGATTAATTGTTACTGAAAATCAACAAGTACAGTTGAATGGCAATTCCGTATCAGGATATATATGGTAGGATCCAGGATCTGAGTCTTTTTTTATTCTAACTGAAACAATACAAATTGTCTCTGCAAATCTGAGATGTCCTCAATAAGATGATTCTTAGTTCCTGCTTCTCCATTCACTTGCCTAGTTGTTTTCTTTTCCAATGATATATTCCATTGCTTTCTCTGCTTTTAAATATATGGTTGGTAAAATGGACCCACTGAACGCTCTGAATTGCTTCCTGTCCCAGTTCAGCTCTATGCATCATTTGAACTCTCTTTGAATTCAGTGACAGTCTCTTCTGCATAGATAAGCATAGGAGTGTGCTATTAAAATGTAAATTAGCTTCAGTACCCCTGTTAATTTTAATGTTGTCAGTTTGCAGCTATACTAAGTGTAGCACTTGTAGGCTACATTTTCAGATCTCTGAATCTCTCCTTCATTTGCATTCTTATTAAAAATGTAGCTATCTTTAATATAATGTACTAGTGTTCTTGTTATGTTCTAAGTAAGAAGAATGTGTAATAAAAATGTAAATATGGAAGCATTTTAATCCATTACAAACATGACTATGCTCCCCCAAAGTCATTCTTCAGTGTAGAAATTTGCTAAATCATTTGATTACAGCAGCTTCTACAAGTATACATGAGTACCTGAGTGTGTAAATGAGATGCAACTGTAATATTCGTCGACTTCAGGTTCTGTAGATGTGTTGGATCATCCAGTGATACCATTTGTTGATTCATTATAGTAGATGATTCCAGTATATTGAAGAATCAGATGAATATTAATAAGGAGCCACTGGTGAAATCTTCCATTTAATTCACTTTTCTGACATGAAAAAGGCAGTGCTATCAAATTAAGGTGGTCCATTGTTGAGGTTTATCTGCTAGACAGTTAATATTCCTATCATTGTCCGTCCCTTGATCCTTTTCCTACTCTTCCTAGTCGGACCTCTTAAATGGTTCACAATCATTTTTACAAAATGTAAAAAATGGAAGCATTTTAATCCAAACATGACTTCAGTGTAGAAATTTGCTAAATCATTTAAAAGTTTCTTCCCATTGGAATTTAGGAATTTCTTTTATCCAAATACAGAAAGTTTCTTCCCTGATTAGCAGAAAGTATCTGTTTAAGTCTCACACATTTAATGGGAATTTAAAGGCAGTGATTTTTTTCATGTTCTGTGAAATGTTTCTTAAAATATATCACCTTGGCAATGCAATTATCCAAAGAAATGGGGTTAAAAGACAGCTATTGTTTAGCAAGTGAGCTTAAAAGCTAATGATCTGTTAAGAGAAACTGTAAATGGTATTTCAGGTATAGTATAGTATTAGAGCACAGTATCACAAAGGGGTAAAGATGTCAAGTAGTTTCTGAGCCTCAATTGTAGCCTTACAAGATTTTTGGCTTGTGTGAGGAACAATCCCTTCCTAATGTTGTCCTATGGAACTCTGCTTTTGTTTTTTAATGTAATCTAGCTATTTATGTTTTGTATACCATCTATATTTTCAAGAGAAGCAGAATTCTTTTCAACTGCTTATGCTATTATTTTTGTTATGCTTGTCCTGGCCATAGTGAAATGTTTTTATAGCCAATATCTATTGAGAATGCCTGCTTTAAGCTGAGCCAAAGCAATTCTTTTGAAGAACATTGTTGACCATGAAGAACAATACTGTTGATGGTGCCAACATTTTTCTCTTTCAGTACTTTTTCTAAATAGCCACTGAAATTATTTCCTTTGCATTTCCTTCAGTGGTTGGTATCCCCCAATTGCCATCAGTGAGATCATTTCATGCCATATTTAATTGGCTGCATAGCATTGTGCAGAATCCAATTATAGGCATTATACTAGAAAGCCAACAAGGCTATTCTGGGAAGGCAGAAGCAGAGGAAATGTCATCCAAGCCATAGAGGCAAGGACATGGGAGGAGGCCAAGTCATGTTTGAATTAATGCTGCAATTCTATAATTGTTTCAAGACAATACAAGAGAGCTAGTTTGTTGTAGGGTGGTTAACATGTTCGCCTAGACCAGGGGTGACAACTAAAGGACCGTGGGCCACTTCTGGCCCATGGGGTGCTTAAGTCTGGCCCGCAGAGGCCTCTAGAAAGAGCAAAGGACCAGCCCACAGTGTATCTGCCAGCAAAAACACCCCCCCAATATCTGTTTTCATCTCGAATGGCCTCCTGCAACACTCTGCCAATGAAAACAGAGTTCGAGAGGCCTTCCCAAGTTTCGTTTTTGCTGGCAGAGGGTTGCAGGGGGCCACCTCAGCCGAAAATAGAGATTGGAAACTTGTTTTCTGTGGCAGAGCACCTGGACCAACACAGATGCCCCTGACATGAGTGACATTAAGCTGACCATGTCTCATGCGTTTCCCCCCAAGATCAAGCACAACCATGATGCAGCGCTCAATGAAATAGGGTTTGACACCCCTAGGCTAGACCAACCTTAGTAAAAATTTATTACAGTTGGTCACAGAATCACCAGATATTTAGGCTGATTTTGTCATTTTCTTCTCTTGTCTAATTTCCTTCAGCAAGGATACTTGGTTTTTCTTGATGTAGTCATTCAAAAGTCATGCTTTTCTTCTACCTATTGAAGTCCTCTACTCCCTTTTGCTCTTGGCAATACAACTGATCGAGTTCACTTTCTGGATACAATGAATGGTGCATGCTCATTATTTTTCTGATCCAAGTTACCATGTTTTATGTGGATCCAGTCAACTATTTGTACTGTATATTGAATAACGGACTGCCCAGGTATTGATTCCTTTAATGCTGTTTTCATTATTTAGCTTTGATTCTGCTGATTCCAAAAATTTTGAAACAATTGTCAATACAGCAGGGTGGCACAAGCTAAACTTTATTGTTTAGCTTTGTTGTTTTGAGACCTGGACACTTTACTATCACTGATGTAAGCATGAATTCTGATTTCTGTCAGAGAATTATGCAGGGGAAATAAGAATCCAGCTGAAGTGCAAATCTTTATAGCAAATCAATGATACATCAAAGCAGGGGTCACAATGATGTAGCAGTTATACAAAATAGATTCCAATGATGTCTATGAATATGACAGTCTCTCGACTTCATGATAAACAGCCAAACATTAATGAGATATTCCAAGTATCAGGAACAATAGTAAAACTAGTCACTATATGTTTACATTTGATTAATTTATTAGCCATTACTATGTATGGTTTACAAATGCAGTTAATTAATCATTTGCATTGACTGCTGAATTTCCTGTTTAAAACAATTAAAAAAAATTCTTTTCTAAAGATTTTTATACTTTGTGTGTTTCTATATTTTACAAGTATTAATCAACAGTGGCTGGAAGTGATAGTAAAGGTTCCACAAGATTATTACCAGATCATTTCCTCTTCCTGAATATTTAAAACCAAATACCTGCTCCTGACAAACAGAGATGACAGATTTTAAATCAAAATAAGTATGAATGCTTTAATATATAATACAATCATGTTCAAAATAATTCCTTTTACATTTGGTATGCATCGATATTGTTGTTCTCATTTTTGTATAAAAAGAAGAAGAAAACTAACAACCACCCAAATTGCTCCACCAAAGAGTACATCTAGATATTGATGCCGTTATTTATATTATATGTCACTCTTCAGTCATAGAATTCTATAAATCCAGGCTTTCCAAAAGCTGAGCCACTGCAGTTTCTATTCAATTGTACTTTGGGGTATTCTGTAGTGACCTAATAATTTCAGAAGTTAGTGACAAGTTATTTGGAAACTTGGTGTTCCTTGTAGAATGTAGTGAATTAATCAACCATACCATAGAAATCTTGATGGAGTAAAATCAAGAGCAAAAGGAAGGTAATTGTGCAATGTTCTATTTGATTTCCCCTTTCAATTTAGTTGAACTAATGGAACAGGTTTTTTTCTTGACATTCCCCACTCTTTATTGAAAAGATCAATCAAGGGAGGCAGACCAGAGAGGAAAGCAATATTGTCTACCATGGTCCTTATCAGTCTCACTTTTCCTCAATAACAGAATATTTCATTTGGGATCATTGGGAGAGGAACAGCTGATATAGAGCAAGACAGTATGAAATTAATTTGCACACAAGCTAAAAGGAACTCCGCTTGAAGGATTCCCTGTAGGTTCCATGATGTAGACTGTTTTAAGGAATTGGAGGCCCCAATACAATCCTGATCTCTAGGAGGGGGACTCCTTCCTCCTGCACTTCTAGATTAATGTTACAGATGGATTTAAGACAAGAGAGAAATGCTTTTTTTTTGCTCCCAAGAATAACTCAAACCGCTTAAATTGATTCTGGCCCCTATAATATAAATCTTGTGGTTGGCTCTGGCCCAGCTCCTGCCCCAGGGAATGTGGAGGTGGATGCAGGGGAAACTTCAACATGTCATAGGCCTGTGTTATTGCCAACAGAGTCAGTTCAGAGTTTAGTTTCCTCGGATGAAGAAGAAGGTGGGAGTGACTTGGAAGAGAGGGGCTTGGCACACAGCCTAGGTAGTCAATCTCCATTATCTTTCATTGATTTGGATGAAGACATCTTGGACCCACGCAAGCGCAGAATTATGCGTAGAAGAGGCCAAGTAAGGACATATTTCAGGAGATAAGAGAGACCACCTGTGTTTGGGTGGGGCTCCAGTAATTAGGGCTGCTGCTATAAATAGCAGCATGTGGGTTTGGCCATTGTGGAAGAGTATCTGATCGCAGTTCTTCAGGAATCGTGTGTTGCTGTTTTCTGGACTTTGTTTGTTGATTTTTCACACCTTTGAAACCAAAGCAGAGCAACGTTTGTGTGTTTGTGTCTCACTTCGTTGGAAGAAGAAGGGGTGTGAAGTTTCTTCACAGCTGCTAACTAAGTACTTAATGACTGCTTAAGGGAAATTGTACAGACAACCCGGTTGTTTTGGGACCAGTGCTCTTTGCAATACAAAAAGAGTGCTTAGTTTATTTTGAATTTTGTGATAAAGAACATTGTTTTGAATTTTCAAACGTGTGTATCTGAAATTTGTACCCTTGAATTTTTGGGAGGCTCCTACCAGAGAGCCCGGCAGAACAATAAACAAGACAGAGGTGGGTTCCTCCTGGTTTGGACCAGTTCTATGGAATTTATAGTAACTTGGTGGCCTGGGTTGCTAGAACTGGCAGTGACCCAGGCCTGCCACACCCCTGAACTAGTTCTCTCTCAGCAGGATTGAAGTTCTCTGAAATAAGAGAACTTTTAAGCAGCTCTA
Source organism: Erythrolamprus reginae (assembly GCF_031021105.1). Classification (NCBI taxonomy): domain Eukaryota; kingdom Metazoa; phylum Chordata; class Lepidosauria; order Squamata; family Dipsadidae; genus Erythrolamprus; species Erythrolamprus reginae. The sequence continues at coordinate 94,639,914 of NC_091953.1, read as the reverse complement.
CTCTGAGTAGTGTTTATGTCTGTAAGATAAAGATCTTACATGGCAAAACTGGAGGTCAGAGTAAAAAGAAGGATCAGCCTAGAATCCCTCTGCAGCCACAGGGCCAATACCCGTTGTTGACCCTTATCTAACTCTAACCAGGCACACTTAGCTGGTAATAGTAAGCCACTTCTGAAAAACCTTATCAAAAAACCCCACACACTTCAGGGGCTTGTTCAGGCAGTCACCAAGATTCAAGACTACAGTGGTACCTCTACCTAAGAACGCCTCTACTTACGAACTATTCTAGATAAGAACCGGGTGTTCAAGGTTTTTTTGCCTCTTCTCAAGAACCATTTTCCACTTACAAACCCGAGCCTCCAAAACTATAACCAGAAAGAGCAGGGAGAAGCCTCCATGCGTCTTCTCTAAGAATCTCCTGAGAGGAAACAGGGCCGGAAAAGGCAGGGAGAAGCCTCCATGGGGCCTGTCTAAGAATCTCCTGGGAGGAAACTGGGCCTCCACCCTCCCTGTGATTTCCACAATTGCACGCATTATTTGTTTTTACATTGATTCTTATGGTAAAAATTGCTTCTTCTTACACACTTTTCTACTTAAGAACCTGGTCACGGAATGAATTAAGTTCATAAGTATAGGTACCACTGTATTTCAAAAGCAACAGCAACAGTAAAGATTGTACAAAAGTTTAAGAACTGTGAAGCAATTTGCCTAAATAATTGGCCATGATTGGTGGATAGCAATCATTAGATAGCCATTGCTTAATGGATATTTGTATTACAAATCAATCTGGGCGTTTACCCTAATTTTTTTTTCAAACAAGCAAATTAACTAATTAACTAGGGCAGTTGGGGGGCATGACAACAGTTGTGTATTCCCTTTTAAAATGCCAATTTTGTAAAATAGTTCTAAGGTTACTGCCGTAGATAAATAAACAAAAAGTCCACTAGTGAAATGTAAAATAACAGATGTCTGCAGGGACAAGGTGGCTCTGTGTGTGTGTGTGTGTGTGTGTGTGTTAAAAAACATATCATACAATGTAAGTCCAAACTTGCATCTTTCTCATATACATGTACCCCCAAAAAAGTTTGCATTGGATTGTCATTTTATTAATTCAAGGTCATCATAGTTAGGAATGGGTGCCTATGATAAAATATGAGCTTTGGTTCTTTTTTTCCAAACATACGGTGTTATTTTTCTTTCATGCCAGTCAAATACCGGGTTGTTTTTTTAAAAAGAATTGTATAGGAGGAATTAGCTTTTAGTCAACTTTTTTCCCCTTATCTTTTCCTTAATTAATTGTTAGATAATAAAGACCTATGGAGTACATAATGTGTACACTGCATGAGTTTCTGCAGTATGTATCTACATTTCCTAAAGATCAGTTTCAAACTCTGGCCATCATTTAAGAGATAAAGGAAGACCAAACTTAGAGAGGTATTTGCTTCAGGATTTAAAAGGACAATCTCTATTAGAATATATATTTCAGGAATTCCTCAGAAGTACATTCCATTGAGTGCGCAAGAACTGACATTGCTGGTATAACATTTTGCTAATGTTCAATAGAGTATATATTTAGAATTATAAATTTAGGCAACAAAAAAGAAGAAACAAGGCACAATTCATTCTTGTGGGATATATAGCATAAAATATGTTATTTATAGAGTTTCTATGTTATACTTGTCCAAAGAATTATAACCATAAAAGAACACTTATTACCCAAAAGATAGTAAGACATTATAATCTATGGTAGATCAGACTGCTAGTTCCCAGTGAAAGTAAGCAAACTAATCATTACTGGTTGACAAGCCCTCCCCTACAAGCATCTATTTTCTCAGAGCTTGGCTCATAGTTCTCTGTCCTCAGATGCTACCCTAAGACCATCTGTTATGTTGGGACCACCACAAAAACTACATCAATTCAATGAGAAGTGTATGTAATATATACAGCTTCTCTTACTTTAAGTACATTATATACATTAATCTTTCCACTCTTGGCTATCAATATTTCCAGTTGACCAGATATCTAATCTGAAAGTGTTTTTAATCATAGAATCTGTATTACTACACACAAATACACACAGCAGTTTTAGCTATGTATTAATATGTTGTACATATTAATCTTGGCTGAGTTCAGGGCATTGATTTTGCACAAACTATGAACTAAAAGTCTCGGAGTTAGCATGGATCAAAATTGCTATTGGTGATCCATTTAGTTCTTCCATACTGCCTTTCCAAAGCTCTTTACACTTACGGGATTGTACAGTATGTCTCCAATCTTGGACCTTCCATATCTGTTAGATTATAGCTCCCAGCGTAATCAACTGAAACATGTCACTTTGGGTAATAGGACTCTTCTGAACATTGATTAATGGCTATTTAATGTTTGCCAATATACAATAGCTTATTGCATGGACAACCACAGAAAATGCTATTAGTTATATGTTTGCGTCAGACCACTTGACTGCGGTTTGTTGCACATATTACTTATTTTCTGTCCATAGTTATTTGTCTACATTTACTTCTATGCTATTTGCCATACCCTAAATAAATAAATAAATCTGTACTACTATATTCCTTTCACTCTAGAGTGATCGAACGAAGGTAAGTGCCCTGACTTGTTTTTGATATTACTTTACTGACACTCAGTAGAATCTATATTAGGAGTGGATACTTGAACAGCAAAAATAAAAAAGGATGCAATTCAGGTTGTGTAGGATATAATACCTAAAATACAGTATGTTGCTTATAAAATTTCACTGTGACAATCCTTCTCTAAAAAATTATAACCTTTAAAAGCATTTATTTATAAGATGACCATAGATTATAATTTTAATTTTGTTAGAGATAGAATAGAACAGAACAGAATTCTGTATTGGCCAAGTGTGATTGGACACACAAGGAATTTGCCTTTGGTGCATAGCTCTTAGTGTACATAAAATAAAAGATACATTTGTCAAGAATCATGAGGTACAACAACACTTGTCATAGGGTACAAATAAGCAATCAGGAAACTATCAATATTAATATAAATCATAAGGATAAAAGCAACAAAGTCCTACAGTCATAAGTGGGAGGAGATGGGTGATAGGAATGATGAGAAGATTAATAGTAATAGTAATGCAGTCTTAGTTAATAGTTTGACAGAGGTGAGGGAATTATTTGTTTAGCAGAGTGATGGTGTTTCTACAGTTTTGAGTCTGTTAAGTTCCAGATTGTTCCAGTCGCATCACCGGGGTAGTTATTCAACCTCCCATCTGTATGGGAGGTTGGTTTCATTTTTGTCTTGAATGAGATCAATCACTGTTGTATCATCTGCAAACTTCAGTAGTTTAACAGTTCACCATCTAGAGTTCCTTCTGATAAATGAAACAGGTAAATTGGGCAACCATATGAGTTTGTTTAATAAAGAAATAAAGAGGTCATTGGAAGCAGAATTAGGATGAGTGACTAATAGCTATCATTGCTACATCACTAGGAAGATTTCACGGCCTTCATTTCTCCAATTCCTCATGGCCTTTATTAGTAGTGAGCAGTCCTTTGATCTCTCCAGGACATAGAAGTAGCATCTGATCATAAAAATGTATAGATCAGGGCCAATCCATCTTTTTAAGACTTCACATTTAACATTTCTGTCCAATGCTTTTTCCCATATATTAGGATCAGTTAAAATTGCCAGGGCCTGTCACTGGGTTAAAAAGTCTTAGTGAAAACCTCTGATCTGTGATAGACGTTCAATGCAAGTTTCAATTCTATGCCAGGTTGTTCACCTGTACTTCACAATATGGTACTTTTACTATCTGAAGGGGTTTTCGTTTTAGACTATGTCTTCATTACTAGTGAATAAATATTTCAAGAAGTCCAAATACAAAAGAGAAAGAACAAGGAGGACCTTTAAAGACATTTGAGAGTGCACATTCCTAAGCCAGCATTTCCTTTCAACTTAAAAGATGAAATGAAATTGATTATGTACTAAATATCAGGCAGCAGCTTTTCAAACTTTAGACAATGTCATTCAAGAAAACATTGACATTTTCCTTGAGCTGGTGAAAATGTTACAATCTGCTGAAGAGAAATGAAAGATTAGTGCCTCGGGAAGAGTGAGTGCCTTAATGCAAATTACTCAATACTGACTCATGTCATATAAACACCGTTAAGTTGAAAGTAAAACCACATTTCTAAATGTCAGGGGGGAGATTGTTCTACTCTATCACCCAAGGGATGGTTCTAAAAATAACTTCAAATGTTTTAACACTGACAACATCTTAATACTGCCCTATGAGTGTAAAGAAGTGCGAGCCTTTTTATAGCCATTATGTTCTGCCGGGCTCTATGGTATGAGTCTCCTGAAAATTCAAGTGTAAAAATTTCAGACACACACACTTGAAAGTTCAAAAACAATGTTCTTTATCACAAAATTCAAAAGAAACAAAGCACCCCTTTTATATTGCAAAGAGCACTCCCAAAACAACCTTGTAGGCTGTACAATCCCCTTAATCAGTCCTTAAGTACTTAGCTAGCAGCTGTGAAGAAACATCACAGCCCTCCTTCTTCCACAAAGTGAGACAAACACACTTTGCTCTGCTTTGGTTTCAAAGTCTTGAAAAATCAACAAACAAAGTCCGGAAACAGCAAGGCACAGTCCTGAAGAAACAACAATCAGATAATCTTCCACAACAGCCAAGCCAGCACGCTGCTGTTTATATCAGCAACTCTAATTGCTGGAGCCCCACCAAACACAGGTGACCTCTCTTATCTCCTGTAATATTTCTTCAATTGGTCTCTTCTATGCATAATTCTGCGCCTGCATGGGTCTAACACTTTCTCATCCGAATCGACCGAAGATAATGGAGATTGGCTTCCTGGGCTGTGTGCCAAGCCCCCCTCTTCCAAGTCACCCCCACCTTTGTCTTCGTCCGAGGAAACTGCACTACCTGACTCTGTCGGCAATAAAACAGGCTATGACATGTTGATGTTTCTCCTGCATCCACCTCCACATTCCTTGGGGCAGGAGCTGGGCCAGAGCCAACCACAACACATTATAAATACTTCCTTCAATTTACAGTCATCATCATAAATGCTTTTACCTAAATTGTTGTCAATCCAGTTCAGTTTTATTTATTTATTTTATTTATTTATTTATTTTGTCCAATACACAATGAGAGTTTTAGTGGGTATATATATATACACACATAGTAAAATACATGATGAAGGTTATGGAGGAGATACTATAGTGGTTTATTAATCTGTAATCACAAATTGAAGTTATTATTATGAAAACCACAAGTATTTTCTTTAGCTTGCAATTACAAATATAAAAGGGATGGTATTCGCACAGAATTGGAAAAACCCACAACTGCCTGAAGACAACAAGATCAAGAAAATATATGATTGTGCAGAGATGGACAGATTGACAATCGAATGAAATAATCAAAAAGATTCGGACTACTATGCAATCTGGACAAAATGGTATCTATGGACAAAAAAACCCAACCTCAAATTAAACACTGAAATAAAACATCAAGAAGTTCAAAAACAATTAAAAGACAATGTTAATAAAAATGTATATATAAGATGCTGGTTCACCTGTAAATATGATTATGTATTGTTTTTAAAACAGAAAAAACCCTCAATAAATATATTTTTAAAAAATAAAATAAAAGGGGTCATCATCATTTCTTCATTCATTCTTCTAGAAGCAGAAATCCAGTTTATTGCTGGCTTCCCACCAGTTCTTTCTACAAGTAATTAGGAAGGTTCATTTAAGGTTCATTGTCCCTGTATGTTCAGGATATTGAAATAAACAGTACCTGAAGTAGAGTAAAAGGGATCAATTCCACCTGTTTGAAAAGAACGGTGGTATTTTCTGGCATCATTCAACATTCACCATTTGATAACAGTTCAGAGCAAAATGTCAGATCCTCACAGCCACTTCACTGCACATTTAGAATGCAGTTTCATCTTTTTACCACATGCTACATGCTAAAGCAAAATGTATTTCTTTTCTTGCTGAGTGTCAGAAACAGGGGAAGATAGTCAGGTAGATAAGGTAGCCAGGTAGATAAGGCTAACTATTAAATTCTTCTTGAAGATCAGACAGGACTGTGGGTCAGATTCCTTTGGTAAGATCACATGACTTTCCATTGGAAGAGAAGAACCATGGTTAGCGGAAAAAATCAAGACTCTGGTCAAACCTTTTTAAACTAACAACTTTAATGAACACATATAACTAACATATGTAAATATGAATGATTCAAATATGGACTTTGTGATTGTATGAAATAATATGAATATTACTGTAATTAATTAATATGCATATTATTATAATAGGATTTAATGACATACCTGATGTAGCAATGCAGAAATACTGAATGTTTGCTGATATCACAATTTTTGTTGCTGTTTTGCTGTTGTTTTTTCCCTTTGTCTTTTGTTGTTATTTATTTGTCTGTTTTAAAATATACAGTAGTACCCCTAGATACGAGCATAATTGGTTCCATAAGGGAGCTTGTATCTCGAGGCAACTCGTATTTTGGAACTAGTGGACGCTCAGCTCGTATCCCGAATTTCAGCTTGGGAGTAGAACAGAAATGTCTCTCCCCTCCTAGCTCGTATCTTGAAATACTCGCATGTAGAGTGGCTCGTATCTAGAGGTACTACTGTATTTGAAAATTAATTTAAAAAATTCAAAAAAAACATATAACCCATTTTTCTTATCAAAATCTTTCTGAACTTTGCTTTCTTCTATATGAATTACTTTATCAAAGGAGTTCAAAAGGGGAGAGAGTTCCTAATTGTGTTCCTTTGTACAATTACAAAGGAAATCGACAACAGTTCACTGCTGAACCAAAGGGAAAACTCTCAATCTGAAATGACTGTCAAAGACAGAAAATGGAGACTGGATGGGGGACAGGTTGTTTGCTAGATGTCACACTAACAAATTTTACATCATACTATAGTGTTGTGATGTAAACTATGGTCTACATCTTAATACTGCCCTTTGAGTGTAAAGAAATGCAAGCCTTTTTATAGCCATTATAAATACTTCCTTCAGTTTACAATCATTAATTTACTTGCATCTTGATGTTAAACAGAAGTACAGAAAGTTGTTGTTTTGATGCTTCAATGAATACTTCATCATTTGCCACACATATACACTCATTCTCTGGGGTCCCTATTCTGGGATTGTCAGTAAGAATAAAAAGAAGGAGGTAAGGTTTTTCTAAAGCACATTGAAAGGTAAAATGGGACTTCCATGTGCCTAACAGGGCTGCTTAGTCCAACCCTCCTCTAAAGAATGAATGAATCTCACACTTGCCCATTGACTTTGCTGGTCAGAGGTTTGCAAAAGAGGATCTTGTGTCCCTGGGACACTGCAATCATCATAAATATGAACCAGTTGCCAAGTATCCAGTTTTGATCACATGATCATGAGGATAAGACGGAGTGGCTGTGGGTTCTGCCTCCCAAGGACAATCCCATCTGTCCGTCCATTGCCCCCCTCAGAGAGGGTCCGCAACTTGGGCGTCCTCCTCGATCCACAGCTCACATTAGAAAACCATCTCTCAGCTGTGGCGAGGGGGGCGTTTGCCCAGGTCCGCCTGGTGCACCAGTTGCGGCCCTATCTGGACCGGGACTCATTGCTCACAGTCACTCATGCCCTCATCACCTCGAGGTTCGACTACTGTAATGCTCTCTACATGGGGCTACCTCTGAAAAGTGTTCGGAAACTTCAGATCGTGCAGAATGCAGCTGCGAGAGCAGTCATGGGCTTACCTAGGTATGCCCATGTTTCACCATCACTCCGCAGTCTGCATTGGCTGCCGATCAATTTCCGGTCACAATTCAAAGTGTTGGTTATGACCTTTAAAGCCCTTCATGGCATCGGACCAGAATACCTCCGAGACTGCCTCCTGCCGCACGAATCCCAGCGACCGATTAGGTCCCACAGAGTGGGCCTTCTCCGGGTCCCATCAACTAAACAGTGTCGGCTGGCGGGCCCCAGGGGAAGAACCTTCTCTGTGGCGGCACCGGCTCTCTGGAACCAACTCCCTCCGGAGATTAGAACTCCCCTACTCTACCTGCCTTCCGTAAACTCCTTAAAACCCACCTTTGCCGTCAGGCATGGGGGAATTAAGACATCTCCCCCGGGGCATGTTTAAATTGTGTATGGTATGCTTGTGAGTGTGTATGTACTATATGGGGTTTTCTTTTTAAATCTTAAATGTTTTAAATGTATTCAGATTATTTATGATTTGTTTTTCTCTGCTGTGAGCCGCCCCGAGTCCTCGGAGAGGGGCGGCATACAAATCTAAATAATAAATAAATAAATAAATAAATAAATATTGCAATGGTTGTAAGCAGGGGTGGGCTGCCTGGACGGGAGTGGGGGGATGCAGTGTGGTAGCAAAAATGGAGCTCCACCCCAGAGAACCCAATTTTCATGAAAGATGATGAAAGAAAATGCAAGCTGTCCTGCATAAGCCATGCCTACAGTGTGGTAGTAAAAAATTTCATAATCCTTCACTGGTTGTAAAGGTGGAAAATTGTCATGTCACTTTTTTCAGTACCATTTTAACTTGGAACAGTCACTAAATGAACTGTTGTAAATGTACTTTAAGAATCCTAATCAACACAATGCATGTAATAAACAAGAAGACATTTTCAAAAAATAGAACTTAGTTCTATTTTTCTTTTTAAACCAACGGTATAAAATGAACAAGTACAATCAACCAACAAGACTTCTGAGAATATGTTGAGCCTAGACATTTTACTTGAAGTGCCTGAATTGATTGAGGTAACACAAAGTTCTTCATTTGTGATCTTCATTTCAAAAATGTGCTCCCAAATTGTGTTCTGCATTCTGTTTATCTTTGCATTAAAAAAATTCATATACTGTGATACCTTGTCTTACGAACTTAATTGGTTCCAGGAAGAGGTTCGTAAGGTGAAAAGTTTGTAAGACAAAACAATGTTTCCCATAGGAATCAATGTAAAAGCGATTAATGCTTGCAAGCCCAAAATTCACCCCTTTTGCCAGCTGAAGTACCCATTTTTGTGCTGCTGGGATTCCCCTGAGGCTCCCCTCCCGGAAGTCCAGAGATGGGGTTTCCCAGCAAGAGGAGCCTCAGCGAAATTGCAGCATCACAAAAACACTGAAGTCCTGGAAACCCCACCTCTGGATTTCCGTTGCCAGTGAAGCGCCCATTTTTGTGATGCTGGGATTTTCCTTCTGGGATTTCCCTGCAGCATCGCAAAAACACGGAAGTCCAGAGGTGGGGTTTCCCATGGAGGGGAGCCTCAGGGGAATCCCAGCAGTGCAAAAACGAGCGCCTCACTGCAACAGAAGTCCAGAGGTTGGATTTCCCAATGAGGGGAGCCTTCGCCTGGCAACGGAAGTCCGGAGGCAGGGCATCCCACAGCGGTGGTGGGTTTGTAAGGTGAAAATAGTTCGGAAGAAGAGACAAAAAAATCTTAAACCCCGGGTTTGTATCTCGAAAAGTTTGTATGACAAGGGGTTCTTAAGATGAGGTATCACTGTATTTCAATATGTATTTCAATGATATACTGTTGAGTAAATTCCACAACATAGACAGTCACAAAAGAAAGTTTAACTACCTGGCAGTTTTAGAAATGAAACAAATGTAGTAAAACTATATTTAGAAATATTTCTCAGCAATGTTGGTTCATGATGAGACAATGTTGGCTCAGCAAGAGAAGTTGGGTTCCTCTCCCCATCCCCACTGGACTTTTTCCTTTGATTAGTTTCTTTCTTGGTTGTTGCTAGAGCCATAACAAAGTTTTTTGTCAGTTTGAATTGCAGCTAAATGGGAAACAGTCCCAATAACACATGGATATGAAAATTGCATTCCCTTGAACGAACAGATTGAAAAAAGCACTTATGTAGATAAAGACTGAACAGAATATACTTGTAACATGAAGTGAGAGGGATAAAGAATATAGCCTTGAATGCAATTGCTACTTCAGGATTTAATCTTCAAATCAATCCACCTACTCACTGGCAATGAAATTATATCCTTAAGGTGTGATTCTTTATTATGCTTCTATTCCAAAATAGTCAATAGCAGTTACCATTTTCTTTTCCTATTGTTATAAATCATTATTCCTCCATAAGAATTCTCACAGCAGTTCACGTGATTAATAATTACAATTTAAAATTCAAACAATTCAAGTTTCAGGGTTGAAATGAGTGGTCATTGGCAGTGGTGAAAGATATTTTTTTTTTACTATCAGTTCTGTGGACATGGCTTGGTCGGTGTGGTGTGGTTTGGTGGGCATGGCTTGGGCATGGCAGGGGAAGGATACTGCAAAATCCCCATTCCTTCCTCACCCCTGAGGGAAGAATATTGCTAAATCTCCATTCCCACCTCACTCTGGGGGCAACCAGAGGTGCTATTTTCCAGGTCTTTGAACTACTCAAAATTTCTGCTACTGGTTCTCCAGAATATGTCAGAATCTGCTGGATTTCACCCCTGGTCCTTAGTACTCTCAGAGCTTGGTTGTTTTCTTGCAGATGTTTCATTACCCAAACTAAGTAGTATCATGAGTTCAATTCAAGTCTCAGCTCTGGTCCATAAATTCAGAAATAGAAGTCATATTCTCTAGGGTTTTGAATCCTGTATGCAATGTAATTTTTAAAAAAAACCTTATTAAATTGTAGATATTTCATAGCAAATATACTTTTCACTAAGAATAGTACTGTCAGCAGGGATGAGCAGATAAATTTTTTTTGAACCTGTTCTGTTGAGCTCTCTGGTAGAATCCTCCCGAAAATTCACAGATACAAATTTCAGACACACACACGTTTGAAAATTCAAAACAATGTTCTTTATACTGAAAATTCAAATAAACTAAGCACTCTTTTTGTATAGCAAAGAGCACTCATCTCCAAACAAACTGGTAATTTGTACAAGTCCCTTATTCTGAGATACTTAGCTTGCAGCTGTGAGGCAATTCACAGTCCTTCTTCTTTCACAAAGTGAAACACACTTTGCTCTGGTTTAGTTTCAAAGCAGGGAAAAATCAGCACACAAAGGTCGAGGTCAGCAAGGCAGGCACGAAACACAACGATCAGATAATTCTCCACAATGGCCAAACCCACAGGCTGCTATTTATAGCAGCCTCACTAATTACCACAGCCCCACCCAACCAGAGGTGGCCTCATTTTCTTTGATAATAATCTCTCAGTTGTTGCTGCCTATTCATCACTCTCCGCATGCATGACTGTATCATTAACTCTTGTTCCGAATCCAAAGAGGAGCTAGATAATTGATCTCCTTCTGAGCTGTCTGCCACACTCTCCTCCTCCCTGTCACTCATGTCTTTTTGGTCAGAGGAGCCTTCATCAGCAGATTCCACCGGAAGCAAAACAGGCCTGTGGCATGTGGATGTCTCCCCCACATCCACAGTCCTTGGGGCAGAAGCTGGGCCAGAACTAACCACAACAGAACCAATTCAAGCTTTGTGGCTGTTTTATGAGACACACCCAGATAAAATATAGTGATAATTGCTATAGTCACTTTTCCTCCACCAACAAGCACAACTGGTGAATCAACTAATGCTGATGAAACAATACTCAGAAATCTATCCATATTGGATCTATGACTCTGCTGCTGTAGCTAATTGGATTTTTAATGTGCACGATGACTCATAAAGATTAGTGATTTACTCAATTATATGAGTGGAGAAGACTTGAAGTTTTAAACCTCAACATCCACTACTAAGTTCAATATTTTATGTAAATATTAAAAGATCTCCTGCTGCTGTTACTACTGCTGCTGTTTACTACTGCTGCTACTACTACTAATACTAATACTACTACTGCTACTACGACACCATCAGGAAATGTTGCAAGATTTTTTTCATATAAAGAGCTAACTGTTATACACTTCTATATAAAACTTTTTAGAGACTCCAGAGAGATAATTCTGAAGAAAATCATCTTGAAAGATGAAAGAATGATCACATTCATTTATGCTACCACAGAAGGAACTATTCCACCAGAGAGATCTATCACTCAGCAAGTTCTAAATTCAAAACTAAAAGGATATAAGCAAATTTATAAACCAGTAAATGCCTGAAATTGACCTGCCAAAGGTGCACAACGAAAGTTGATATTTAATTATTGATATTTAAATCTGCTTCCATTATCAATTGACTTATAATTAGCTACCTAGTTAATAAGCGAAACATTTTTTTCTTTTTCACATTTCCTGCTTTGCTAACATTGATATCATCTGTGAGAAAATGTAAAGAATAGATGATTTATTCTTGTAAAGAGAGGAACATAAGTGCAGACATACATTATTCTGTTATATAATTAAATGAAGTTTTATACATTTATGTAACTTTGTATGTGTTTGGAGAAAAACATGTTTTTGTCATATAAAAGCTTGATGCTTGAATGTGTAATTTTGCTTTCTTCGGTTGGAGAGTGTTTTTTTCACCCACGAAAGACCTTTGATCAAAGTAATGAAAGCCTACTTCTGTTCATTTGGACTCCTGTGGAATTACTTAGTGAATTTTTCTCATATCATCTAAGATGTACAAGGATCAAACAACCACACTAAGCATGGACTTCTCTACACAGCTAATATATCTTTCAAGTAGGATGTTTTCTGGCACAACTACAATGAGCTTCAACTCGGAATAGTGTGTGACATAAATTCATTCTGCCCAAATTTTCTACAGCAATTTATTGATAACTCTATAACTTTTATTCATACTGTATTCATAATGCAAGAGACTATTTACTACATGGAGTAACTGTACCAATTGTCAAAAGCAATATCAAATTTCTCGTCCTTGATATTTATTCTCAACTCCATCCTTTTGATCATTCTTCTACACCTATTAAATTTATATCTTTAATTTAAAAGACTATTTAAATTCTCATAGTCTATCTTCTCATCCTCTACCTAAAGTTTTGCTTTTACTTACTTACTTACTTACTTACTTACTTACTTACTTACTTACTTACTTACTTACTTACTTACTTACTTACTTTATTTGGTTCCCATCTCATATTCATTTATTCTTCATGGGCTAAATGAGAAAAGACATTAAAATAATGGCAAACAGTAATAAAGTCATTGACAATTACAAACCATCGAAACCAGATGGGAAAAGTGAAAGCTGGACATACAGGGTGTCAGGAGGTGGAATTAGCCATTTGGCAGAGTCAGGTTTTGAGGCTCTTTCAAAACATCAGGAGGATGAGAGCCAATCTCACCTCTGGATATAAGATGTTCCAGAGGGCAGGAGCCAATATTTATTTTTATGAACCCAAAACTTGCATTTTAGTTGACGTGTGGTACATCCCATCGAGACTGTTATAGGTTTCATAGCCCTGAATTGATTGACCGATTGATTCATCCAGTATCTGTACAAACAGCATATCCTCAGGTACATTTAATGCAAAAACAGTGGTTGTGTGATAATGCTATATATCAATTACACCACTGTTCTCCATTTGTGCTATTTTCCCAGTACCACCATGTCACAGAGGAATCTTGCCAAGTTTTTCTTATTTTTCAGCTGTATAGAGAAGTAAACTATTTCTACCAAGAGAATGGATTTGAAAATTCTTTAAAAAGCTAAGCAGGGCAGACTTATTTAACGGTTGTTTAGGAAATCTCGGGAGTGATGAACCAGTTCTCCCTTGTTCCCAAGAAAACTATATCAAAATGTCTATGAACTTGAAGAACAATTGATCCTCAAGCCTATTGATCTTGCCATCAAAGATATAAAGGTGTTCTGTAATCAGGCAATGCTAAGGCCAGTGTTAATGCTATGGATGGTTGTGGAAATATTATTTATTTGCATTTAACTATATTTCTAATTATATCTATTTTTTATTATTGCAGGTGATTATATAGTTATGACTATATACTTCGAGTTAAGTAGAAGAATGGGATACTTCACTATTCAAACATACATTCCCTGTATATTAACTGTTGTCCTATCCTGGGTATCATTTTGGATTAAAAAAGATGCTACACCAGCAAGAACAGCCCTAGGTAAGATAACTGGGGATAATATTTTTTATTAATTCCTCAATCTGCTGAGGATCCCTCTAATGTATTCCCAATGAATAATTGTTTTATTTCACTTGATAAATAATCATGCTAACAAATGTTTATATTCTGCAACAATTCCCCTATGAATGGTTCCAGCCCCTGGTTGAAGAAGTATTTGAAAGATTAATTTTCATATCATTGCCCTGGTCTTCTATTATTAATCTCTCAGTTTTGTATCTTCTTCGCTTTCCTTCCACTGTTGTTTATCTACAGTGTACAAAGTGATATGTGCTAAATTCTTCCTTAGCCCCATGTCCCCAAATTTGGCATGAAATTTCTATGGAATCAACCATACCATGGTTGTCTGGAAAGCTGGGCTTTCTTTGTGTTTTCCTTGAAGACATGGTATTGGCATGAAAAGTTCATCAACACTTTACTTTAGGTTGAATGTTGAATGGAAGATTATGGGGGCCGGAGAGAACAGTGTTTTTAAATACAGTATATATTATTTGTACAATCATAATATTATGTTAAAATACGTAAGTTCTTATAAAGGGTATGAACACCAATGTTCATCAATAATTTAAGTAGGCAATCAGTGAGCCTTTTCTACTGTTTTCTTGTTTTTAAGAATTCTAACCTAATCTTGATCTCAATCCTTTTCTTTAGCAGTCAGTATTTCATGATCATTATATAGTGTTTTCCCCAACTCTTCCGGGACCATACAACTTTAAAAGTTTTGGTATTTCTGAAACAAATTCAGCTTCTTCAAGCTTATTTATTTTTTATTTATTTATTTTATTTTGCCAAGTACATATTGGTAAAATACATAGATATAATGCTGTTTATATTCATGAGATGGGTACTAATAAGAGGGGAAGTTTAGGACAGGGATGGTAGGCACGCTGGTGAACATATGCACGCCCCTTACTGACTTCTTAGGAATTGGGTGAGGTCCAGTAATGGGCAGCCAAAATTTTTACTGCCACACTATCAGTGTGGCTTACTTTGTGGGTGTGGCTTGATGGTCATGTGACTGGGTAGGAGTGGCTTGCCAGCTATGTGACCAGGTGGGAGTGGCTTGAATGATCATCATCGTTCAAGTGAACTGTTATTGACACACAATGCCTTTTCACCTCAGCTGTGGGCAGAGTGAGGGCTTCGCGAGGGGAAAAAGACCACAGCTTAGACTTCTGCGGCACAGTGCGGCTCTCCTGGCCTTGGCAAGTGGCCACGTGAGGCTGGAGGGAAGCTGGACAGGAGAGAGGGAAGCTTGTCCAAGGCTAGGAAGGAGGAAAGAAGAAAAAGCGAGGAGCACATAGCAGCAGTAGCAGGGGGAAAAAGGAGAGCCGAGCTGAGACTGGTAATCCAGGGAGTTACTGCTGCTGGTCAGCTGGAGCTGTGCATGCAGCTTCATTTCTGCCAGTGGAACTGCATTCCACCCCGTCCTGCCTGCTGTCCACCCCGGTGAGGTCAATAGTGGATAGTCTAAGGGTAAGGTTTTGGGGGTTTGGTGACGAAACTACAGAGTCACATAGTGAGTTCCAGGCATTAACCACTTGGTTGCTGAAGTCATATTTTCTACAGCCAAATTTAGAGCAGTTTACTTTGAGCTGTATCTGTTGTATGCTCATGTATTGTTGTTAAGTAGTCGTTGACAGGAAGAGTATTGTAGCAGATGATTTTATGAGCTATGCTTAGGTCTTGTCAAAGGCAACATAGTTCTAAGCTTTCTAAACCTAGGATTTCAAGTCTGGTTACATAAAATATTCTGTTGTGAGTAGACGAGTGGAAGGATCTTCTAGAAAAGTATCTCTGAACACTATCTAATGTATTTATGTCCAAAATGCAGTGTGAGTTCTAGACAGTTGAGCTGTATTCAAGGATTGGTCTGGTGAAAGTTTTGTATGTTCTGGTTAGTAGTGTGATATTACCAGAGAAGAAGCTATGTAAGATTAGGTTAACAACTCTTGAAGCCTTTTTGGTGATGTTGTTGCAGTGGGCTTTGATGCTTAGGTCATTTGATATGAGTATTCCAAGGTCTTTTACAGAGTGAGGGTTGTCTGCAAAGTCTTGTCTATTCAGCTTGTACTTGGTGTTCTGATTCTTTTCGCCAATGTGTAGGACAGAGAGTTTGTTGTTTGAGATTTGGAGTTACCAGATGTTTGGTCATTCTGACACAAAATCAAGGTCTTTTTGGAAGGTAGCAGTGTTGTTGTTGGTGTTGAAGAGTTTTACATCATCAGCAAAGATAATTCGTTTGCTTGTAATGTTATTGCAAAGGTCATTTTTATAGAGAATGAAGAGTGTTGGTTCTAGTACATTGCCCTGGGATACACCGCTGTTAACAGAAATAGAATTAGATAGGGCACTCCCTATTTTGATCACTTGTTGTCTGTTTGATAGGAACACAGTTAACCAGTCATGTAGGGGTCCAGAGATGCAGTAAGATATCAATTTTAGAAGTAGTTTATTGTGAACTACTGAGTTGAAAGCTTCAGTAATGGAGGGTAATGGATTGGTTTATGATTGATTTGCAGCATAGAGAGATTGGTCTGTAATTTTCTACTAGAGTGCGATCTCCTTTTTTGAAGATGGGGATGACCGTGGCTAGTGACCATAGGTTTAGTAGGGAATTATTCCTGAAAGACTTTTCAAAGATTATACTCAGTGGTTCAGCCATGGTTGTGGAGAGTTTTTTAAAGGAAATATGCATATAGCCCATCAGGCCCAAAGGTTTTAGGCCGCATAGTGCTTTTTCTATATTATCTTCAGTGAAGTCTATTTGTGGTAAATACTTGTATTTGTGGTATGACTAGGAAATTTTGGGCATGAGCCATTGCTGTTTACAAAGACTGAGTCAAATAATATGTTAAAGAGGTTAGCTTTGACAACTTCATCATAGCATTTTATGTTGTAGGGTCCTTTTAGTGGTGGAATGCATCTCGAGTCCTTGAGTTTGTTATTTACAAAGTTGTAGAAGGCACAATTGGATTTGGTGTGCAAAAGGTTTTCTTCTTGTTTGCTGTGATAGTTGAAGCATTCCATCTTTATTTGGTGGCATATATTTTTGTAGCAGTTTTTGAAGATTTGTTTTTTAACATGGGGGGGGGTATATTCCTTATTGCCTCCTTATTGATATGGGTAGTTTGTTTTTCTTGGTTATGGTGGTTATTAGTGGTACGTGTAGTCTGACAGTTCTTTGGACTTCGAGCAAGAAGATATTATAGAGGTCATTGGATGTGTTACACCCAGAAAATAGAGTTTGCCATTAAAGCGTTGAGAGGTCAGCATCTATGAGTTCATAGTTGGTTTTTTTAAAGTTGTACTTGGGTGTCCCATTATTAAGGTGATTCTTGCAATGGTGTAGATTGAGGTTGAAGTTAATCATGCTGTGGTCACTGTTGGGAAAGGGTTACTTTATTTGTAGTCCATAAATTATGCTTTTGCAGTTGCAGAATATGAGGTCGAGGAAGTTGTTGAGTCTAGTATTGTTCATTACTAGTTGGTCGAGTCCCAGATTGGTAACAGTGTTGGATAGGGTTGTATGGATGGGTTAACTCATGCATTTGTTGCACTCACTGGAACTTGACGTTTTGTAATTTATTAGCAGCTAAACAAATCTGCATCATTACCTTCCATGCACTGCATGACAAGATGGTGATAGCTGGAGTAAGTGGCTACCTGATGTTCCAAATATTTGCTTCCTGCTAGCTAATGCTCCTTTTCTGTAATTTTACTACTTATAGCTTTTCTCCACTGAAGCAAAGCTTCTTACCCACTAATATGAACCAGAGCCAATGTATTTTCATCATATGTAAGCTTCCTTTGACAATCTCACAAGGCAAAGCATTTTATAAAAGAAAAGTGAAGAAAGGATATGTGTACTGCAAATGTGCACATGTTGCTTTACAGCCGAACACTTACTTAAAACTATCTTCTTCCTGCACTTCCTACTCAGTAATACTCTTCAAAGCTCTCACCTACTGTTTGCAATCTTAAAGGCTTTTACTGACTGCAACTAAATTGGAGGTCATTGACTTATTCCCAATAAGAAAATAAAACATTGTTTCAGATTCAGAATCCTCTATATGAGCTAAACATGGGTCTCCTCTGGCTACTCAGAGAAATGGAAAAGTCTTCAAATATGCAACTACGGAAAAACAATTTATTCCTTACAATTTTATATACTTCAGGTAAATATCTTACAAACATAAGATATATGTTTCTGTGAAAGCAATGTTCCCAAGAGCTGAGCAAAATCTTCTTTTAAAAACATATAAATATTTTTGATCAAAATCAAACATAAATATTGTATTTACAAATGTGGGTATAAATTCAAAATGAACATCATAACAAAACAAACAAACAAACGAAACATGAAAAATGAAAAATACAGAAAATAACATGATTAAAAGCAAGAGAAAAATCCCCATTCTCTCCTAGCTATCTTATTCTTATTTATATCTTTCTATATTTTATTTATTTATTTATCTGACTTCTATGACGCCCAATCCCAAAGGACTCAATGTGGCTTACAACATAATAACAACAGAATAAGATACAGCAATAAAAAAGAAGTTGAATATAAAGTATAAAAAACTAATCCCAGTAAAACCCATTTATATAAAAACCAATCAAATCTTATGCATGCACACCATTCATAAAATGCAGAGAGGGGCGGCATACAAATCTAAATAATAAATAAATAAATAAATAAATAAAATAAAATTTGGCCATGAAAGATGGACAATTCATGGCCCCTAGGCCTGCCTGCAAAGCCAGGTCTTTGTGGCCTTACGAAAGGCCTGTAGGGTGGGAGCAGTACAGACATCGGGGGGGGGGGGTTGATTCCATAGAGCCAGGGTAGCCACAGAGAAGACCCTCCCCTGGAGTCTCACCAACCTGCATTGTTTAGTCGACGGGACCTGGAGGAGGCCAACTCTGTGACCTCTTATTGGTTTCTGGGAGGTATGCGGCAGGAGACAGTCCCGTAAATAGTCTGGCCCTGAGCCATTTAGGACTTTATAGTTAATAACCAACACCTTGAATTGTGCCCGGAGACTAATAGGAAGCCAGTGCAGCTCATGAAGCAAAGGTGTTATATGGATGTACCGAGGTACACCCTTAACAGCTCTTGCGGCTACATTCTGGACTATTTACAGTCTCCGAACACTTTTCAAGAGTAGCCCCATGTAGAGCGCATCGCAATAATCAAGATGAGAGGTGATGAGAGCCTGAGTGCAGTTTTTGTGTAGTTTTTCATATCGTTTAGCATAATTACATTCTTACTTTTAGTGTATTATAGTTCTATCTCCTTAATAATAAGTTATTGCTATTAAATAATATATACCATAATTAGTTAATACATTAATACCTTCCATCTTTATACACTAATTTTTATTGTCTATACCAGTGAGGATGAACCTTTTTTCCCTCAGGTGCTGAAAGAGTGCATGCGCACATTGTCGTACATGCGCAAGCACCCACATCCATAATTCAATGCCTGGAGAGGGCAAAAACAGCTTCCCCCCCCCTCAGAGGCCCTCTTGAGGCCATAAACAGCTTGTTTCCCAACTTATGGTGGGTGCAGTAGGCTCATGTTTCACCTTCCCCAGGTTCCAAAGGCTTCCCTGCAGCTGGGGGAGGGTAAAAATGTCCTCACATACACACACACGGAGGCTCTTTGGAAACCAAAAACGCCCTTGCAGAGCATCTGTGCAAACCAAAAATCAGCTGGCCAGAAAACACATGTATGTTGGAGCTGAGCTAGGGCAACGGCTCGCGTGCCAGCAGATATGGCTTCTCTAGAAAAGATTTTTGAAGCAACATGACCATACTGAACTACTTTAGTGCATAACTTTTACTATTCCGTTGGAAAAATAGGTTATGGTTATGGATATTATGATTTAAAGAAATCACAATATGATTCTGATTGTACGTTTTGTCCAGGTTTCAGGAAATAAACAAACTGCATTAATCAATATGAAATGAAGTATAGATTGAAGAGTTTTGTAGTAAAAACACCATCCTTTACTCTCCTGTGTAGAGTTGTGAATTCACCTTGTTTGTTCAACTTAACTGCAGGGGGGAAGGAATTTCAACAGAAATAGTAAAATAATGCCTGATTCCAAATATATTTCAAGGGATATTTCCCTGCAATTTAGCTTGCTGCTGAATGTATCCTTAATGTTACTTAGTAAATTATTTGTTAAAGTTAATTAATGTTATTTAATTAGAATGAATAGGGAAATTTACTGGGCCAAAAAAGTTCTGGATGTCACTCCCTTAATTCAGTTATGATCCATTGCTGTAAAATGTAATGCATCTGATGATATTAATTTTAAAAATGCTTTGGGGCTTAGGGGAAGTGCTCCAACTATATGAATTAAAGATTTCATCTGCTTTAGCAAACTTTTCATTTGCAATACAGGATATGGTGTAATAAAGAATGCACAGGGAAAAAAATAATGAGCAGAGAACAGAGATGTCAAATAATTTATTGAAGTGTATACTGCAGTTTTCAATAAAACAACATTTTCTTGCATTTGCTTCTTGGTATGTTTTTCAGATATTAGAGTTCAGCCACAGAAAAGTACAGATAGTTCTCAGCTTACAACCGTTTGTGTAGTAATCATTCAAAGTTACAACTACACTGGGAAAAGTGCAGTTGTAACTTTTAGGACTGTTTTTCACACACAGTTGTAACTTTTAGTTTTTCACACTTATGACCATTGCAGCATATCCATGGTCACATGATAAAATTTGGGCACTTGGTAACTGGCATGTATTTATAACAGTTACAGAATCCCAGAGTCACAATTTGTGACTTTCACAGCTAGCTTCTAATGAGTAAAGTCAGTGGCTGAAGCCAGATTCACTTAACAGCTCCATAATTCACCTAACCCTTAACAAGTATGGCAAAAAAGATCATAAAAAGAGACACAGTTCACTTAGCCATGGAAATTTGGGCTCATTTGTGGTCAGAAGTCGAAGACTACCTGCATGCTATATTCTATGTGTCTACTTCTTTCTTTCCAGATTTTTTCCCTCTAATTTCATTCATTGCATTTTTTAAAAATTGCAAAATCAGTTCAATGAAAGGGGCAGGTTTGTTGAATCCATCCATTTGGATTAAGTTGCAATGATAAAACCAACCAACACTTTGGCATGGATGGGAATGCAAATAGGTGGCTGATTTTTGTCTATATTATTGAAGCATGTCACTTCTTGCGAGTGTCCCAATAATATTGTTACCTTTCTGAATGTAGCTGTACAGCAATTTAAAACTAAAATGATGTCCTTGAAAATCAGAAATTAATTTGGATGGTGATTTACGAATATTTTTCTATAACAAGCATGATCTTATGAAATATGCTGTAATGGGATTTGATACGTTTAAAGATCTTCATAGTAGTTGAAAAATATAAAATATGTAAAACAGTATAATGCCAAAACATTCCTTATCCAGGAAATACAATCAGGAACAGAAATTCAAAGAGATCAAATTCCTTAAGGAATTCCGGTTATAAAACTTATGTTCTCATAAGTAAGGTTTTGTTCTTTTTTTTAAAAAAAAAATTTATTGATTTTTTTACAATATAAACACACATACAACATAAAACAAGTTGTTTGTGAATTGTGCCCATCACCAGACAAACATTCATACCCCACCACCAAATCAGGGGTGTTTCTTGCATAAACCATTTTAACCCAAGAGCAAAGTATCTATTTACATATTATAAAGTGATTCCAATTTGTTTCTTGTAGCTTGGTCTCGGATCCTACTCGCCATATATCATCTCACCTTGTACCATTGTCCCATCAGTGGTCGCAAACCAGTTTCATTAACCAAATTCATCCTTTTATCCATACTCTCAAATTGAATGTGATCCACTTTAATTGAATGTGATCCACAAATAAGTAAGGGTTTGTTCTAAAAATTGAAGATAGATATATTTCTGGAAATATTACAAGAAAATTATGTTCTGTTGTCCAGGTATCACCACAGTACTAACCATGACAACGCTGAGCACCATTGCAAGAAATTCCTTGCCACGTGTTTCCTATGTCACGGCAATGGACCTTTTTGTGACCGTATGCTTCTTATTTGTCTTTGCCGCTTTGATGGAGTATGCAACCCTGAACTACTACTCAAGTTGCAGGAAGCCCCACTGTACAAAAAAGAAGAAGTCGGTAAGATAAAGCCCTATTGAGAATGGAGCACAATTCTTCTGTATTATCACAGAGATTAGTAATTAATTGGATTTAGACCTTAAATAAACACTTTGGCTAATGCTTTCTAATAAAAGGAATAAGAGTCATTTTTAATAGAAATGCACGGAATTAGTGCATTGAAATGTTTTCACTACATTTATTTTATCCTATTTCATTTTATCCCAACTGAAAATGATATTCATGAGATGTGCAGCTGTATAAGTATAAAATACCTCTACTATTTTAATGTTCTACAGATTCAGGGATCTGTATATCTAATGTAAAATGACCATGCCTAATAAATTATTGAATTAATTATCACAAATTCATAAATTAGAATAATGACAGTGGATCATCAAAGTGACAAAGGTTTGTTCTTACAGGTAGTAATTCTTCAGTTCACTGACAACCTTACATTAAAATTCTACAATGATTTGATGCCGCATAATCAATGTTAATATAGTTTTACAACAAAGAAAAGGTTTTAAAAGTAGAAAAAGAGCAAATTACTGACTTTGCTCATAAATGTATATTTCTATTATTTGTCTGCTCACTGCAACCTTTCCACCTCTATAAAACATTATTGTGAGATTGCTCACATCTGACTCCAAATAAAGTTTAGCAGATCGTTAATTGGCATTGATGTTCATACAAATAGAAATGACCAGGCTGTTAAAGCCTATAATACAATGCTGCAAAGTGTAATGTTTTTTCAGTTAACTAGAACCTATAAAACAAACTTTTTTGTTTCTTTGTTTGAATTAGTAGAGTTTACTGCCATTGATCACTTCCCTGTTATTGCAAAAAGAAAAAGAAAAAAATAGTTACTTTGTTTTAAATCCCAGAGAATATATTCATTTATGTTCTGTAGACAAGAAATCAGTATTTAAAAATTCACTTCTACTTAAAATCAACACAAGGGTTAGGATTAGGACTGATATTGGGGTTAGGTTTACAGAAAGATTGGTGGAAATCACCTTTTCCCCTGTGGTAATTACAGCTACAGGTGAATAAGAGGTGAAATTCAGCAGGTTCTGGCAGGTTCTGGAGAACCAGTAGAGGAAATTTTGAGTAGTTTGGAGCAGTGTTTCCCAACCGGTGTGCCGCGGCACACTGGTGTGCCGCGAGACATGGTCAGGTGTGCCGCGAAGAAATAAGCTCAGCTTCTGGTCTCGCAACTTTTTGCGAAGAGAAAAAAATTGTGAGACCGGAAGCTGAGCTTGCTTCTTTGCGCCTTCCAAGTTTTCCAGCAGCTGTGGCGCCCCGCCCGGCTGGAGCTTCCCTGTCAGCAGGTGAGCTTTGGGGCTTGGTGGGAGGGCAGCGGCAGCGGGAGGGCTGCGCGCAGTGGGAGGGTGATGGCAGCGGCAGCGGGCAGGAGCCATGCCGTGGGGCGGTGGCAGGGTGGTCCCTCTCTCTCTCCCCCTCTCTTGCTTTCTCTTTCTCTCCCCCCCTCTCCCTCTCTCTTTCTCCCAGTAGCCGTGGGGCGACGTCAGGGTGATCAGCTGTGAGGTGGAGCTACGGAACAGAGGAACAGAGGCACCGACGGCGGCGGCTGGAAATGCTGGAATTGCGTGGCTGGCACTTGCCTGCTGGCTGGACCAGGACGGAGGCTCAGCCCCACGTCCATGCCCAGCGCAACGCCAGAAATGTATGGCATCTAGCCACCGCCATCTGTGCCTCCGTTCTGGAGCTCCGCTTCACAGCTGATCACCCTGCCGTCGCCCCACGGCTACTGGGAGAAAGAGAGAGGGAGAGAGGGGGGAGAGAAAGAGAAAGCAAGAGAGGGAGAGAGAGAAAGAGAGGAAGAGAGGGGGGAGAGAAAGAGAGAGAAAGATATAGCAAGAGAGGGAGAGAGAGAAAGAGAGGGAGAGAGAAAGAGAGAGAAAGATAGCAAGAGAGGTAGAGAGAGGAAGAGAGGGGGGGATAGAAAGAGAGAGAAAGAGATAGCAAGAGAGGGAGAGAGAGAAGGAGAGAGGGAGAGAGAATGAGATAGCAAGAGAGGGAGAGAGAGAGAGGGAGAGAGGGGGGAGAGAGAGAAAGATAGCAAGAGAGGGAGAGAGATAAAGAGAGAGGGAGAGAGGGGGGAGAGAAAGAAGGAGAGAGAGGGGGTACAGAAAGAGAGAAAGCAAAAGAGAGAGAGAGAAAGAGAGATAGCAAGAGAGAGGGAGAGAGAGGGGGGAGAGAAAGAGAGAAAGCAAAAGAGAGAGAGAGAAAGAGAGATAGCAAGAGAGAGAAAGAGAGAGGGGAAGAGAAAAAGAGAGAAAGACAGCAAGAGAGAGAAAGCAAGAGAGAGAGAGAAAGAGGGGGAAGGAGGGTGAGGGAAAGACAGAGAGAGGGAAGGAGGGCAAAAAAGAGAGGAAGGAAGGGAGAAACAAAGAGAGATGGAGAGAGAGGGGAAAGAAAGAGGAGGGAAGGGAGAGAGAGAGAGAAAGAGGGAGAGAGAAAAATAGAGCGAAAGGGAGGAAGAGAGATATTTTTTGTCCAAACTTTTTTTTACACACACACACCTGCCCCCCCGCCCCCGCTCAATGTTCCCCAGGATTTTGTAAATGTGAATAATGTGCCGCGGCTCAAAAAAAGGTTGGAAAACACTGGTTTGGAGAACTGGCAAATGCCACCTCTGGCTGACCCCAGAATGGAGATTTCGCAGTATCCTTCTCCTGCCACACCCACAGAACCAGTAGGGAAAAATTTAGAATTTCACCCCTGAGGTGAATCATATAGCTTGTTCCACTGAGTTGAAGATACCAATTTAAATTAAGTATTTCCCTATGATACCCATGAAAAGGTAAAAGTGTACATGTTGTCTTGGATCTTGTGGTATAAGGTGGACACTTATCAGAAATAAATGGGATAAGATAAGCCAACTTTATTCATGTTTACACAATAGTAAACTTTCTGGATGAATGGAATTATTCAAAGTAGACACAAATAAATTTGTGCTGTTATGGAATCTTTTATGATTTCCTTAATAATTAAAATATCAAAAAATTGTTTTGTTTTATAACTTGTGTTCTTATACTTTACTTTTTCATTTATTTGAGCTGCCTGATGTCAGCTTTGGTCATATGATGGTGAGTATGAATATTTTAAAACTTGGATATCTTATTTGTAAATATATATTAAATCCCATTATAATTTTAATTAAAGGACTATTATTATTACTCAGTCTTAGAGAACCATGCCATCATAGTGCATCTTAAATCTGTATGTTCCCCTTACCATTTCACATTGGGGAAATCAACAAAGTTACATTTGGGTTTTTCCCCACTCTTGAGTTCAAGTGCTACCTATAAATTCCTGATTCATTAAAAAAAATCCTCATGGGAACATGGCAGAAAATATATGCAATTTTATGTCTCTTTCATAGTGGTATGCAAATAGAGAAAGCCCCTTTAAACCTGAGTGCCATCCAGAAAAAAATTGTGTTGGATACTCCATCATGCCAACACCTACCTCCACTCACTACTGCTTTGTGACATTCAAATGTACAGTGCTACCTCTACTTAAGAACTTAATTTGTTCCGTGACCAGGTTCTTAAGTAGAAAGGTTTGTAAGAAGAAGCAATTTTTCCCATAGGAATAAATGTAAAAGCAAATAATGTGTGCGAATGGGGAAATCACAGGGAAGGTTGAGGCCCTGTTTCCTCCCAGGAGATTCCTAGAGAAGCCCCATGGAAGCTTCTCCCCACCTTTTCCGGCCCTGTTTCCTCCCAAGAGATTCCTAGAGAGGCCCCACAGAGGCTTCTACGCACCTTTTCCAGCCCTGTTTCCTGCCAGGAGATTCCTAGAGAGCCCCCACGGAGGCTTCTCCCTGCCTTTTCCAGTTACAGTTTCGGAGGCTCCAGTTTGTAAGTGGAAAATGGTTCTTGAGAAGAGGCAAAAAAATCTTGAATACCCGGTTCTTATCTGGGAAAGATTATAAGTAGAGGCGTTCTTAGGTAGAGGTATCACTATATATACAGTATCTTGGCATATAAAGTGTCAAAGGAAAGCTGGACAACATGGTTTCTTTGCCTGCATTAGACCCAGGAAACTTCAAGACTTCTGCTGTTGCCATGGTATAGCCTCTTTGTCTCTTTTTTCCTGCAGAATTACTCTGTGTTAGAGATGAGACCTCCCCCTACAGTCATCGCACTGAACAATGCCATGTACTGGCAAGAATTTGAAGACAATTGTATCTATGAGTGTCTCGATGGGAAAGACTGTCAGAGTTTTTTCTGCTGTTATGAAGAATGCAAATCGGGTTCCTGGAGGAAAGGAAGGATACACATAGACATCTTAGAACTCGACTCTTATTCTAGAGTTTTTTTCCCCACGTCGTTCCTGCTTTTTAACCTTGTCTACTGGGTTGGATACCTCTATCTCTAGAAACAGTGAAGAAAACTTTGTTTTTCCTACTTCTTATGGATAGGGAATATGTGGAAAGACAGATCCTGAATGTTTTCATTGGAAAGCCTGAAAGATCACCTTACTTTTTCTCATTCAAGAAAAAGGCGTTTTTATTTATTGTTTTATCTAAAAGGGAAAAAATGTCACTTCATATCTGAGATTTGTTGCTAATTACACCTGACATAATCATGTAACAATGTTTATCTTAATTGTTCTCATATAATGGAGAAATTGCTATTTTCTTTTAGTTACAGTTAACTATGTAGCATACAGATAAGCAAGGTGGGGATGTTTCGAATAGTCATTCTTACATTACTTCTGTCTTTTAAATTGTTCTGGAAGCAAATGTGTATTTGTACAAGTTCTCCACAACTTTGCTTTGAAGAGAATTCGAGTTCAATGGAATGTTACTTCACTTCACTTCACAGGTTTCTGAATGTTGTCTCTGGTCTTCTTCTGAGATGAAAAGGCATGAGTTCAAAAAACCTTTACATCTGTTTTTCACAAAGTTGTTGAATTGTTTTTCTTTTTTTAAACACAGAGTTTAATATTCCACATATTGGGCAAATACTTCAGGAACCTAATTAATTTCTTAAATAACACTCTTGCAATGCTTAGTTTGCTTTTGGTACTGTATAAGATGACTTTCTCTGTAATAGTAGTGGAAAGGTTTGATTCATTCCAGGCTATAAGTTAATTTATTTCCTATTTTACTATTCATTTTCACTTATATTTTCAGGGTGAAAAAGCCCTCTAGTTCCAGCCTGAATAAGATCGACTGTATCTGCGCTAATTAAAATCCATGTGCCTCAATCACTGTTCTGTGTAGGTTAAATTGCACATCCTATTGTTGTACCATTTTACTTGTGAACTGGATTCTCCCATTTAAATGACTGCGGAAGTGTTTGTTGTCAGTATCCTCACATGGTAAGTGATCTTTGGATTGGCACAATAATGGCTTTTGTTTTTACCAGATCTATAGAGCCTTAAGGATGCAGGCAAGATTTTCTTAGGAAGAAAATGAGATATTGGGAGCTCAGTTAAAAAATAGTGATGCAGAATCACTAGGACTTTTTTTTTAATCAGGGGATTTTAAACTGGAAATGTATTTTGTACTTTTGGAACACATTTCAGATATTAAATTCCTGAAAATAATACATTCTTCTGTTGTAAAATATTCATTATAGACAAGCCCAATTCTAGAAGGCTAATGTAAATGTTTCAATAGTTATTTATTTGTTTGTTTATTTATTTGTACTTGTACTGCAAACAGTATATCTACTGTTAAAAAAGTTGGCTCTCCCTGCCTCTTTTCAAACTCTAAACACAGCGGTATGTTTAAAAGTTTAACTCTGATACCATCAAATGCCTTTTTTCACTTCAACCTGAGGACTCCCTTTACTTGCTCGAAATATTTAAGAACCGTGCACACTTCATTTTGTTCTATATTGTCTCATTTTCTCTTGGAACTCAGTATTAAGAACTTATTTGTTCAAAGAAATGAATTTTAATAACAAAGGAAAAGGATACTATTATTGTTTGGTAGTCAAGTGTGTTTTCTACAAAAAGAGAGTACAGTATATGTTTCAATTCTGGGCATTTTCAGATACAGCTGAAAAAAACCACACAGAGATCTGCTCTTATTCGAACATGGTAGTTAGCTAGACAAATGATTTGATCTAAAATAAAGATGCTTTTACTGTCTACTATATATTCTAAATCCAGTTTGAGTAGGTAATGCTTTAGAATTGTAAGTGCCAATTTAATAAGACTACTGGATTAAAAATGTACTAAAAGCTTTCTAAAAATATAGATACTTGTTTATTTCAGATGGGAAAAAATAACAGATAATTTATTAGCAGACCATGAAGTCTTTCAACTTAAATATGGTTATCAGATTTTTTTACCAAGTTCATTTCTTCTCAATTTTTATAAAACTTCAAGAACCAAAGTGCCAAAGGTTTTTTTTTTCCAGAAATGTGTGTTTAATTGAAAGAATATATAGTAAAATTCACACAAGGCACTGTTACAAAAACAAAGAACTACAGTATTAAACTGATGGCCTATGACAGTAATTTTCTGGCAGAGGATCCTGTAAACTCTCAGCTAGTGAAGTTAGATTGAGTTTACTGCTTGTTGGTATCAAGATTGGACTTTCTTTTTAGGATACTGCAAACCTAATTTGTTTAAATTAACTGGAAAGATGACACTGAGGTAGAATAATTGCTGAGAATTGTCACACTGTAGACAAAACGGCATATTTTTGGTGTAAATTTATAACATTTATCACCAGAACACATATTTTATAGGATAGGATTTGTATATTTGTCTCGCTTTCTATTATATGTCATCTAAACAAGACATTTGATACAATCCAGTAGAAAATAAAGTTGTGCTCACAATCTTAGCACCCCTCTTCCCAGCCTCTGGAATCAAAGCAGGCATATTAATTTAGCCAAACTATTTTGTATATGTCTTGGTTAGTGTGAATGATATAAAATTTTTCTTTCATGATCTCTAAAATCAGTTCCAGACAAGTTGCAAATAATTCAAAAGAGAATTAGACATTTTGGGATTCAAAATACTTTGAAAATAGTTTTTTTTCCCAAGAAGTATTGAAGAGTAGCAAATTCACTCTTTATTATCTTTCAGGGGCAGTATGAGTGCAGTTGTCATTTGTTGAGCAGTACTAATCAAAATGTATGCAGTCTGTAATGTTCCTCATTTTCAGACTTGACATTCTCCATTTTCTGATTAACTCATGGATGGAATCCAGACATATTTCAATCCCATTGGCTGCATTGCAAGTGATTTATATTTGAAGAGCAAGCAACTCTTTTTCTTCAGCAGAATCAAAGCTCTATTGTCCTTACTTTCCTAGAATATTGCGAGGTCTGAGACAAAAAAACCAATGAACCGCTAGGTGGTGTTATGCTGGGCTTCACATTACAAGCCCCAATTAAGTCCAAAGTGTAAATTCAAACACACACTGTTGTAAAGTTATTATTTTTATTATTTATTAGATTTGTATGTTGCCCCTCTCCATAGACTCGGGGCGGCTCACAACAATAACAAGAACAATGTAAGAACAAATGTAATAATTTAAAAAATGCTAAAAAACCCATTATTAAAAGCAAACATACACATAAACATACCATGTATAAACTGTATAGGCCCGGGGGAGATGTCTCAGTTCCCCCATGCCTGGCGGCAGAGATGAGTCTTAAGAACTTTACGAAAGGCAAGGAGGGTGGGAGCTGTTCTAATCTCCGGGGGGAGCTGGTTCCAGAGGATCGGGGCCGCCACAGAGAAGGCTCTTCTCCTGGGTCCCGCCAAACAACATTGTTTAGTCGATGGGACCCGGAGAAGGCCAACTCTGTGGGACCTAACCGGTCGCTGGGATTCGTGCGGCAGAAGGCGGTCCCGGAGGTATTCTGGTCCGATGCCATGAAGGGCTTTATAGGTCATAACCAACACTTTGAATTGTGACCGGAAATTGATCGGCAACCAATGCAGACTGCGGAGTGTTGGTGTAACATGGGCATACCTTGGGAAGCCCATGATTGCTCTCGCAGCTGCATTCTGCACGATCTGAAGTTTCCGAACACTTTTCAAAGGTAGCCCCATATTGAGAGCATTACAGTAGTCGAACCTCGAGGTGATGAGGGCATGAGTGACTATGAGCAGTGAGTCCAGATAGGGCCGCAACTGGTGCACCAGGCAAACCTGGGCAACGCCCCCCTCGCCACAGCTGAAAGATGTTTCTCTAATGTGAGCTGTGGATCGAGGAGGACGCCCAAGTTGCGGACCCTCTCTGAGGGGGTCAATAATTCCCCCCCTAGGGTTATGGACGGACAGATGGAATTGTCTCTGGGAGGCAGGACCCACAGCCACTCCGTCTTATCCGGGTTGAGTTTGAGTCTGTTGACACCCATCCAGACCCCAACAGCCTCCAGGCACCAGCACATCACTTCCACTGCTAAACAAAGAATCAGTTTATCAACAGAAAAATATGGTACATATGCACTTTAAATCAGTCAAAGTGCTCTCCCACAAACCACGAGCTTGTAATGCTGTGAAAAGCAAAAATAAAAGCAAAGCAGACAAAAGGCAGCTGTGAAGACATCACAGCCACCCCCCTTCAAGAGTCCTCACACTATTGGTAGTTGTCTGTTGTTGTCACGCTGTTGTCTGTTGTCTGATAGCGTGAGGATTCTCCCAAACCAACCCCCACAGTCCTCGAAGCAGGAGCTGGCCCAGAGCCAACCACAACAGGTGGTAGTAAAAAGCTTGGGTTTTCTGCAACACTCTGCAATCATCCAGTGGACATCCAGGAGATTGCAATCCAGATCTAGTAGCCATATTGTTGTATAATTAACACATTCCATTATTTCAGTTTTCCCATTTAAAATAAAAAAAATAAGTAGGGAAATTATAATATCATTGCTACAAAAAAGTTCCTTTCCAACTAAAATTATTCATATTCTAACTGACTCTAAGATAAATTTGCTACTGATTTGTTTACTTATCTTTTGAATGACTATGCTCAACCTATCTCCCTGCCCTTTATTTATTTTTAGAAACAACTCACTATTCCATGAACATTTTTGTGGTCTTCAATAGCCAACATGAATTATTCTTTTATAGCATCTACAAGGCAAGTTTTAGGAGAGTGATCTGTGAGCAAAGTGCTATTATTTCACAAAAATGCAATTGAGGCCAGTATTGTTTATTTTTATTGTCTTATAAAACACTTTTCCTTCAGGGATACAACCAGGCGCAATTGAGCAGATGGAAACAAATTACGAAATGTTTCAATTAATTTATAAATTCTCCCTATACTGTAATGGCCTTAGATTTCATTATTTTCGCATTTTCCTCCACATAATGTGGAGAATCCCTTTTTATTATTATTGCTATTTATTTAGAAATTTTTCTACGTGGTCACTAGGAATCAATTCTGAGTTGATGGTAGATAATCAAACATAATCATTATTTAGAAAATGCATTATCTAATTTTCATCATTAATAACCAGTCTCAACCTTGTATCGATAAAAATGTATTCCTGCTATCCATTATTATTACAGTTTTAAGCTGTAATAATAAAGGATAGCAGTTTTAAACTGTAATAATAAAGGATAGCAGGAATAAACACCCCATGGCAAGAGTAAGTAACACTGACAAATCCTCAGCTAGTCTGAAAGCTTTCAAAGCTTGGTGTTGCTCCCCCTCCCCAAAAGAGGAAGAGGATGCCATGATTAGAATACCTTTTTCTAACTAAAAAGGCATAGAGAATCTTTCTTGCCATTGAGTGGTATACCAAAGCATACCGAGTCCTTGGATAGGGGCGGCATATAAATCCAAATAAATAAACACCATGGTCCAAAAGGTGGTCAGAAAAAGTGGATGGCCTCAGAACAAAAACCAGTTAGTGTAATTATTCTCATGAATTTAATAAATACTGCACATTAAAATTGACATTGAAGGGTTCATATTTTCTTTGCCAATTAACATAATCCATAATATTGCATTCATATAGCACAGTTGTTGATTATCGGTGCAAGTTAGGGATCCAATTAATTTTTTTTATCAGATTCTTTTTTTCCTTTTCTTATTCACAGCTGTTGAATATCTTGTAAATAAATGAACTTAAGTTACTTCATCCTTCTCCAATTTAATAACTCTGAAATGAATTGAAGCATATTCCCTGTCACCCCAGCCAGCATTGTGTCTGTCATTTGGACTGAAATTAAGGAAATTGGTTTTATATGCAATTAATGCTTTACAAGTAATATTGGTAGTCACTGTTTGTTTGTCTGTTAATGTTTGTTTATTCATTTATTCTGTTTATATACCATATGTTCCAAATCAACAAGCTGGTCCTCCACAGTTAAACACAAAAAGGAAAGAATACTTAGCCAGTAGATGTACAAGTTTGATCCACTGTGAATTTTCAAATAAGCTGTCTATAGTCAAATTATAGTCAACAGTCAACAAATTAAGCATTTGTTTAGCACTTACCGGCTTGCAGAAGTACTCACATCTTCACAGGATTCACCTGTTCAATTATTCTGACCTTAGTCTTAATCTAATTCCCCCCCCCCAGTAAATTTTTAAAAATGGATTAATTCATACAGACTATTAAAATCTAATGGCACTACACAATATCTTGTAGATTTAGGAGTCTGGCTGGAACTTAGAAATAACTTTCTAGGGTAAAGTACAGCTGCCCCCTTAATTTCAATGAACTACCAAGGAAATTACACTAATTAAATGGTGCTAAAACCATGTCTCGAAAGCTAAAATTCATTGCTCTTACTTTACATAGCCTTTCTTCATGTTACTTCTGAGTTAAAGAGTTGAGTTTTGTCCTTATTTCAGACTATTTAGAGACGCAAAATAAAAAAACCAAAAGCAAACTATCAAATCCAAATCCTTTTAAATTCACAAGTTTTGCAAAAAGTTCCAAAGAATTTCCAAATATTTTTTAAAGTGAATTAAATAACTTACTATTATGGAATGAATTTCATTGCTAAAACAAATATGAGGCTGGACAAGTATACTAAATAGATTACATGCAAATAAATTATAACCTAAAACATGCTCTTTGGCAGAACTGAAGCCCAGTTCCTTTCTATGACAGTCTCAAAGTCTCTGCATTGTGCATCCATCACTAAAGAAGGAGCTTTTCTTTCTGCCTTCACTCTAGCATTGATGTAACCTCCTAATTGATCTTATCATGGCACATTGTGCCAAAGGAAGAGCTGAAGGCAACCAACAGTGCTGGTGTTTGATTTCAGTGCTAATAAGATGTCACTTTTCATGCTGTGACTTCTTTACCTAATCATATCAAAAATTATCTTCCCATAGAGCCCAATAGAATCAAGCTATAATTTTTTAAGGTTTATCTTATGCTATATAATAATAATTATTGTAAGTCCTGGAGGATTTTACTGATTATTCACAAAGGGCACAAGCTGAAACTGTGGATTTCAATATTCCGGAGTCTTTAGTTGTCAAGACAATTACCTAGAAATCTGGGAGCTGAATTCCCAACGCATAGAATGTACCTAGACTAGGAAAGTTGAGTTGGATCAACCTACCTTCTCCCAGATACTATGAAGAAAGGTTTTTAAAATTGTTAAGGACTATATTCAAATGAATAAAGTTACATCCATATGTAACTAATCTTTCTCCTTCATCACCTTTAGTACTAAGCTTGATAATACCAAAGATGAATCAGCCAAGGGATCCTTGAAGATCTTTCTATGTACATCTAACAATTAAACGAGACATCCACATGAATGACAGCAAATATAAGTGTCCTAGGATAATGTTGCAGGATCCAATCTGGGTCAGTCACCGGGACAAGAGGATTAGTCTTCCAAGCTTTCAGACTCATGCCAGAGCCCATCCTCAGGGACCTACTCTCTCAAAAGTATGTAAGAGAAGTTCCCTGAAGATGGACTCCAGCACAAGTCCCAAAGCACAGAAAACTAAACTTCTGATCCCAATGACTGACCCAGATTGGATTCTGAGAGGTCCACATTTCAGAGGCATTGTTAACATAGAATATGGCATAACCATTATCATCGTGTGCATCTAAACATAAATCTTTAGCTTGTACTGGAACCTGTTTGTAGCAAAATATTGAACTATTTCAATATTACCTCACTTAAATCCAGAAAGACAGCTCCTTTTTACGTTTCAGTCTGGATCATTGAGCATGTAGAATGGTGATACAGTTCAATTTCTCTGTAGATGGCTAACTGAAAAAGATGGGTCGATGTCACCAATGTAGGACTTTTCAAATATGTTGGCTTAACCCTGCTGTTCTGTTCGGGTCGTATGTGACCCGAAGCCAAGTTTGAGTCCCTGTAAAAAATTTTCCCTGCATATCTGAAACTTGAAATTTCATGACTTTTCATCATTTCAGGGGTTCTCTCTATGAGAATTTTTTTGGGGGGGTGGGGGGCTTAGTTTTTGCTGAGCAAAAAAAGTTCCTAATGTTATGTTCGGGTCACATACGACCCGGACCGAAAACACTTCATTTGAAGTGCTTATGTTTGGTCAATTTGAAAACTTTTTTCACTTGGAAAGTAGTCTGAACATTTCTGCACACAATGATATGAAAATTGAAATGAAAAAATTAATCCTTATTGGTTTATTTTGCACATAAATGTGCCGCCCCCCCCGTTTTTGTGATTTTTTTCAATTTATGGATAGTTTTGCTTGCAAAATGCATTCTATTTTACTGGAGTTGGTGTGGGATTGGTAGCTTGAACATTTCTGAATATAAGAAAAATATAAAGGAACTGAAAAAAATGATTCTTACTGGTTTTTTAACATCAGAAATAAGGCCTCCCCCCCCCTCGGCTGCTTGCAATCATTTTCACTTTTTATTTTTTTATGCTCCAAATCCGAAATATTCTTTAAAATCTTAGGCATTCATTTACTCAATTTAACAATGCTGGTCATCAAAAAATATTTTTGGGGTGGTGGCTAATTGTTTTCTGGGCAAAAAAAAATCATAACTTCAAATCTGTTTCTGTTCGTATATGACAGGACCAAAAATATTTTTTTTAGGTACTTGAATTTAATCTTTTTGAAAACTTTTTCAACTGGAAAACTAGTTTGAACATTTATGAACATAATGATATGAAAATTGAACTGGAAAAATTGAGACTTATATTTTTATTTTGATCAAAAAGCCCCTCCCCCCATCCTTTTTGAATTTCGTGTCAATTTATATTTTTTAAGGCTACAAATCCCTAAGGAATTTTCCCCTAAAAGGTTTGATATACTAAATTGAACAATCCTGAACATAAGAAAAATATAAATGAACTGAAAAAAATGACTCTTATTGGTTTATTGTTTTATACTCGAGTATAAGCCTACTCGAGTATAAGCCTATTTGAGTATAAGCATGGGGGCCCATTTATGAGCAAAATAAACCAATAAGGATCATTTTTTCAGTTTAATTTTCATATCATTATGTTCAGAAAGGTTCAAGCTACCAATCCCACACCAAAATAGAATAGTAAAATAGAATGCATTTTGCAGGCAAAATTATCAATAAACTCAAAAGTTTTGATATACTAAATTGAACAATCCTAAACATAAGAAAAATAGAAATGAACTGAAAAAAAATGATTCTTATTGGTTTATTTTTGAATATAAGACCATATCATTTTATACTCGAGTATAAGCCTACTCGAGTATAAGCCTATTTGAGTATAAGCATGGGGGCCCATTTATGAGCAAAATAAACCAATAAGGATTAATTTTCTCAGTTCAATTTTCATATCATTGTGTGCAGAAATGTTCAAGCTACCAATCCCCATAGCAACTTTAGTAAAATAGAATGCATTTTGCAAGCAAAACTATCCATAAATTGAAAAAAACTTTCACAAAAACGGGGGGGGAGGCACATTTATGTGCAAAATAAACCAATAAGGATTAATTTTTTCAGTTCAATTTTCATTCCATTGTGTGCAGAAATGTTCAAACATGTTTCCAGGTGAAAAAAGCTTTCAAAAAGACCAAACATAAGCACTGCAAATGAAGAGTTTTCGGTCCGGGTCAGGGTGACCCGGGAACATAACATTAGGAACTTTTTTCGAACAGAACAGCAGGGTTAAAACTCCCCTCATTTCAAACCAGCCTTGTAACTGGAGATAATAGGAATCACAATATATGGTATCTGATACATCTACAACCAGATTGAAATTTTTCTCTTACTTTTCTCTTAAATACTGTTTTATTTTTTACCAGAATGAAGGGAGTGAAGAACATATTGATATTAATTAATCAAATTCCTCATTTTTTTATTTGATATTCATTGCAAAGTCTTTACCCTAATACAAAAGGTATAGCAACAGTGCTAAGTTAAGTAATCCAATCAGAAAGCAAATCTCAGTGACCGGTATTATGCTGCTTATTTTATGATTTATTTATAACTGTTTTGATTTGGACTGCCAGTGAGACAGCCGGGTGGGGAGAAATTACCCCATTGTCTTTCAAAGTTATGTTTTTCATCTTTGTTAACAATGCTGTTTGTGATGTTCTAGTGAAATGAGAACTAAATTCTGTGCCCAATGTGCCTTGATTAATACAGGTAGCACTAGTATGCCAATATGCCATTCTAGCTTAAGTAGTCATTTTAGTAGTAGCCACAGGATTTTCCATAGCCACTCCCAGTCACAACCAAGCATCTTTTGTTTCTTACACTAGCGTTGCCAGCAGAACGCTCCACCTTGGTGATGCATACACATCCAATTTTGTGTTAAAAGGTGGGGCTGTGCGTCTTAGACTAATATTTATATTTGTATTTTGATTCTGACATTTGTATTTCTGAATATAAATAAAAGTGCGTATTATCAGAACATGGCATATTGTAGGCTGGTTATTGTTTAGACCATATAAATCATTTAATTATATCTGTAAAATTAGCTGTCGGAGTTGATATGTTACCCTCATTAATTCATTCTAGTATCTTATTTCTCATGTCCTACCTCTTTATCACACACCAGCAGTACTAACCTAGGTAAAAATCACCATGGAATGAATGTTACTATGGTCAGATATTGCCGTCTTAGAGTTTAAAGGTAAGTCTTATTGGGTTATATAGCTGATATTACATACTGGAAGATTGAAAATTTGATTTGTAAATTGTAACTAAATTAAAATAATAGATCCCCTATGCTGAAACTCTTATGTGGTGGGAATTCATGGGCATGGCCTTTCCCAATTTGATATCACATCCATCCAAGTCATCTAAAATTTCATACTCTGCCTATATTGGCTGAAAATTCAGGAACTTGTACCCCCAGTATATCCAGAGAAGTATAAGACTGCAATAGGATGATATAAACTAATGATGAAGCCAGGACGGTATACTACAATCAAATAGTTCAGAAAAGAAATTATACAGAAACCTTACATTATCAACAATTGACTTCTCCCCTTTTCTAAGAGGTCTGTAAGGGGCGTGCATAAGTGCATTTTTGTGCCTAATGTCCCTGTCCTATTGTCTTATTCTCCTTTCTATTACTACGTTCTACTTATGTTATGTTATGTTAATATGTACTATAATACTATACTTGTTTGACAAATAAATAAATAATTTTTTATATCATTGAAATTTTTCAAATCCATATTCACTTCAGATTTCCACAGTACAACTATCCTTACTACTTATCCAACTATCCATTGTATAACATCAGTGTTCCTCTATAACAATTTTTGCATGCTATGTCCTCATATTGCCTCTATCTTATATCTAGTTTATAGAAGAGCCATACTTTAGTCCATGGATCAATTGCAGATAAAGAGTCTCATTTATGGGATGAAGGACTTGTACTCAATACCTATCAACTCCCATTCACCATATAGGTGAGCTGTCTCATGACTAGTTTCTAAGAAATGGCTAAATCAGTGACCCTAACCATCTATCAAAACTTGCCTCCTCCATCAGCCCCAGCCATCACACCATCATTAGAACGTAATTTATGCTTCTTTTAATAATGAGCAGATGGTGCTTGATGAGAAGGAAATGAAGCCAGGGGAATCCATTAATTGATGTCCTTAAATCATCTTATATTAAAAGATTAAGAAAGAGTCACCAAATGGCTTTTTTGTTGAAGCAGAATAGGGTGTGAATGTTGCGGCAGTAAATGTTATTCCTTCCTACTGGCAAAAAAAAATCTGGTATAGATGGCACTGTAAAGAAACAATTCAGACATACACAATGTCAATCAAGTTGGATATTAAAATATAGTGACAGATGTAGTTACGATCTAATGTTATTGTTATCATTGTTACTTCACCATTTTCTTTCATGAGGGGAGCAGCTATACCAAT
This sequence comes from Erythrolamprus reginae, assembly GCF_031021105.1. Lineage (NCBI taxonomy): Eukaryota > Metazoa > Chordata > Lepidosauria > Squamata > Dipsadidae > Erythrolamprus > Erythrolamprus reginae. The sequence continues at coordinate 94,601,407 of NC_091953.1, read as the reverse complement.
TTGTTAAATAAATAAACTGCCATTATTTTCTCTGAGCTTCTCTAAGCCGTATTGTTCATCTGGCTGCAACCATGCCCTTCCCATTTTAAAATAGCCATATTAAATTTCTGTCCGAACTTGCTACAAGAAGTTAAATGATAAAGCCATAATTGATTTTCAAAAAAGAGTTGAAATCTCTTTCTATCTACTGCAATGCAATTTGCTTTATATTGCTTAGGTGTTATCGGATAACCTCAAGGGATGCTGTTGTCTTATGAGAAGGCTCAGGGTGAATGCTTGGCATTAATGTTGTCTCCCTTGTCACTACCTAGCAAATTGTACATTCAGGTCCCAGAAGCAGCTCAGTAAAGGAGATCATGTGATAACATTTATCTGCTCAGAGTCTGCTCTTCCAGTTGTTATTTATATTCAGCATTCATACCCCAGCTTTCTAATCAAGGCAGATTACAAATAAAGTAGAAGCAATATAAATTGAACTGTTTAAAAATAAGGTTGGAAAATCTAAAAAGAAAAAGTCCAGTTCCAAAGACATTTCAGCATTGGCATTGGAGCAGGCTGAAATTCTATTGTTGAATAATTTTAAAACAATTCATGGCTCTATCTCCTAATCCAGTGATGGCAAACATATGGCACGGGTGCCACAGGTGGCACACAGAGCCATGCCTGCTGGCATGCGAGCCATTGCCATAGCTCAGCTCCAACATGCATGTATGTGAAGGCCAGCTGATTTTCAGCTTGACCAGAGGCTCTGGGCGGGGCATACGGAGAGTCTCCGGGAGGATGGGGGAGGGCATTTTTGCCTCTGGAGCCTGGGAAGGGTGAAAAATGGGCTTACCGGCTCCATCAGATTTTTGGAAATTGGCTGTTTCAGACCTCCAGAGGGCCTCTGGTTGTTTGGGGGGGCAGAATTGAATTATGGGTATGGGCACTCATGCATCCTTTGAGCAAAATATAAAGCTTTGTTCTAAATTGAGCAGTAAGGACAAAGAGGGATCTTTGGGTACAGTCAACAGTAATGTATGGGGGAAGCAGGTAAAAGAAGTTAAAAACAATATGATAAGCTAATGAGAAAAAACAAAAACAATTGTTAAAATCATTAAAAAGGTCCAGAATAAAATCAAGATCATATTAAAAATAATTAATAAAGAGCAGCAATAGGAAGATTTTAAAATGTTGGACACAATTGGAACTAACTTTAATTAGATCAAATCAAGTCAGAGTATATTCTCACTGAAGTAACTGGAATAAATTCTCATGATTTAACTCACATTGATTTTGGTTTCACTTTCAACTATTTACTGCGCAGTTGAATTCACTGGTTTAATGGTTAATCTATTTCCATTCTAGCACATTGATTTCTATAAGAGAGTGAAGCAAACATTACAATTCTTTGCCACTAAAAAGTTAAAAAACTTTAAAATCTGCGTATGCATTAATATTATTTTATTATTCTGTGAATAATACAAACAGGGAGAAAGCCTTTCTTATGTGTAACTCTTTAGAATAATACAAACAGGGAGAAAGCCTTTCTTATGTGTAACTCTCTAGAGGAGTCACTCAATGTATAATTTATTTATGATCATTAAGGAGACAAATCCAGCTGAAAAGCTTTAGCAAAGAATAACACCTTCCCGGCAGCTTTGGTTTCATTTGAATTTCAGCCTATTCAATAAGCTTTGTATACCTTATGCAATTTTGTCACCAATTCCACTGAATTACTTTGAAGGTGATCACTGTGGTGTTTGATTATTTGCTGTGTTTTGTATTTGCAGAAATTGTTTCCAATTTTGTCAGCCTTATATGTGTTCCTGGTAAACAGCTGTTGTTCCAGTTCGATGAAAGATGCCAAAAATTCAACATTTGTAATAATTCCAAATGCAAAATTTTCCCTTAACATTTGGGACATTCATGACATCAGCTGGAAAACTGACAAAAAGTCAAAATTATAGGGGAAATGACCAAAGACAGAAATATTCTATTCCTTTTTATTTGTCATATTTATATGGCTGCTCATCTCACAGATAAGTGACTGGATGCAAACAACAAAGCTAAAAACAATGTATATAAACAAGCTTAAATGTTGTTATTGAAAACTAAAATTATCAAAGGCACATTGCTAAAAAAATTATAAAGTTGGGGAAAGAGCTGGTGTTTATATTGGAACAATTTTACTAATCAAAATATACAGAATATTTATTGTCACTTATTACAAAAAGACACTAATTATTTTCTCTAGCATTCATTATATTATAATTCATTTCAACTATAAAGGAGCATTTGTAATTTCCAGAAGCAAGTTTAGGGGTGTTATTGGTTTCTTCCAATGAAATCCTAAACCAAAATAATATGCTTTTTTTTCATATTGAAAAGAGTCTTCTATTTGCTTCAGGCAATTTATTTATTTATTTTATTTATTATTTAGATTTGTATGCCGCCCCTCTCCGCAGACTCGGGGCGGCTCACAAGATACAGCAATCATGACAAATCCAAATAAATTTAAAATATTTAAAAAGATTTAAAAAGAATCCCTTTTATTAACAAACACACACACAAACATACCATGCATAAATTGTACATGCCCGGGGGAGGTGTTTCAGTTCCCCCATGCCTGACGGCAAAGGTGGGTTTTAAGGAGTTTACGGAAGTCAGGGAGAGTAGGGGCAGTTCTAATCTCCGGGGGGAGTTGGTTCCAGAGAGTCGGGGCCGCCACAGAGAAGGCTCTTCCCCTGGGGCCCGCCAACCGACATTGTTTAGTTGACGAGATCCGGAGAAGGCCCACTCTGTGGGACCTAATCGGTCACTGGGATTCGTGCGGCAGAAGGCGGTCTCGGAGATATTCTGGTCCAGTGCCATGAAGGGCTTTAAAGGTCATAACCAACACTTTGAATTGTGACCGGAAATTTATCGGCAGCCAATGCAGACTGTGGAGTGATGGCGAAACATGGGCATACCTAGGTAAGCCCATGACTGCTCTCGCAGCTGCATTCTGCACGATCTGAAGTTTCTGAACACTTTTCAAAGGTAGCCCCATGTAGAGAGCATTACAGTAGTCGAACCTCGAGGTGATGAGGGCATGAGTGACTGTGAGCAATGAGTCCCGGTCCAGATAGGGCCGCAATTGGTGCACCAGGCAAACCTGGGCAAACGCCCCCCTCGCCACAGCTGAAAGATGGTTCTCTAATGTAAGCTGTGGATCAAGGAGGACGCCCAAGTTGCGGACCCTCTCCGAGGGGGTCAATAATTCCCCCCCCCCAGGGTAATGGACAGACAGATGGAATTGTCCTTGGGAGGCAAAATCCACAGCCACTCTGTCTTATCCGGGTTGAGTTTGAGTCTGTTGACACCCATCCAGGCCCCAACAGCCTCCAGACACCGGCACATCACTTCCACTGCTTCGTTGACGGTACACACCTCTGTTTCAATTCGATACTCTTCCTATTCCAATTCGATACTCTTCCTATTCCAAAAGAGCATAACAACCATGAGCTGGATAACTGAGAATCTTCATAGACATTTTATTATTATTATTATTATTTATTAGATTTGTATGCTGCCCCTCTCCGAAGACTCGGGGCAGCTCACAACAGCAATAAAAAACAGTATAACAATGGGACAAATCTAATAATAAAATATATAAAAACCCCAACAATTAAAAACCATACAGCACATACACACCAAACATGAAATATAATAAGCCTGGGGGAGATGTCTTAGTTCCCCCATGCCTGGCGATATAGGTGTGTCTTGAGTAACTTGTGAAAGACAAGGAGGGTGGGGGCCATTCTAATCTTCGGAGGGAGTTGATTCCAGAGGGCCGGGGCCGCCACAGAGAAGGCTCTTCCCCTGGGGCCCACCAAGCGACATTGTTTGGTCGACGGGACCCAGAGAAGGCCAACTCTGTGGGACCTTATCGGCCGCTGGGATTTGTGCGGTAGAAGGCGGTTCCGGAGGTATTCTGGTCCAATGCCATGTAGGGTTTTAAAGGTCATTGCCAACACTTTGAATTGTCACATACTCTTTGTATGATTTTTCTCTTCGTCATTTTTCCTTTTAGAAACCTCCATTTCCTTTCTTCCAGTCCTGTGCCAAATCTGAATTGATATTGGAAAACATCACAATGGTACATTTGGTATGGTAACACAATAATATAAAATTAAAATTTTCAGTATATCATGACAGCCTACAGGATTAAATCAATAGTGTCTGTAAATGAAGAAGAGAAGAACCGTTGTACCTACCTGAACGGTCTTCTCAGTGCACTGGAAGGAGAGTCCAACATGGGTATTACTCCAATCCTATTGGTAGAGACTGAGTTAAAATTTACATATTAATTGAGCACCGCCCCCTCTGCTCTCCCCATGAGCCAGTTTTAAAAACGAAACCATAGAAAGAGGATAACCAAATTTTATTGTCAACAACTAAAAACTGACTTAACTGCCCACTCCGGCGTCCCTGCACCCCTAATCATACCGGGTGGGTTTGGACTCTCCTTCCAGTGCACTGAGAAGACCGGTCAGGTAGGTACAATGGTTCTTCTCCATTGCATCTGGAAGGAGAGTCCAACATGGAATATACCAGAGATTTACGGCCCATGGGAGGGAGAAGGTCTTGTCAGGGACGTTGGAGAAACACAAACTCGTTGTAAAACACGTCTCCCAAATGCTGCCTCAGCCGAAGCGAAGGAGTCCAACTTGTAATGCCATATGAAAGTTGAAGGAGCTGCCCACGTGGCAGCCCTGCAGATGTCATCTATGGACGCCTGTGTGGACCAGGCTGCTGAAGCGGCTGCACTCCTAGTAGAGTGAGCAGTCACTCCCGTTGGTACAGGTTGTTCTCGAGCCTTGTATGCCTCTGCGATACAGTCTCTGATCCAACGACTGGCTGAAGTAGATGAAAGTCCAAGTCCCTTCTTCCCTTGAGAGAATGCAATGAACAGCCTCTCCGTTCGCCGAAACGACTTCGTCCGTCTAACATAAATCTTGACCGCATGGAGGACATCTACCTTATGCCATCTTAACTCTGATGGATGGCTACCGTGGGTGCAAAAATCAGGAAGACTCAGTTCTTGTTTCCTGTGAAATTCTGAGTTCACCTTCGGAATAAAGGAAGGGTCCAGTCTCAGTACCACCCTGTCTGGGTAGAAGATGCAGAGATCAGGCCGAACTGATAAGGCGGCCAGTTCTGACACCCTCCGTGCCGACGTGATCGCGACTAGAAAGGCTGTTTTGATAGACAGCAATCGAATTGGTATGGATCTCAAAGGCTCAAATGGTGGCTTTGTCAAGGCCTTCAAAACTAGCGTGAGATCCCACGAAGGAAACCTCCTAATCGGCGGGGCATGTTGGTTCGATGCTCCCCGTAGAAAGTCTTTCACCAAAGGGTGATAAGCCAATGACCTTACGCCTTCCACTTGTATCATGGTGGAAAGGGCTGCCACCTGTCGTTTTAGTGTATTAGGCGCCAACCCACGCTCAAGTCCCGCTTGTAGAAATTCGAGGACGGAGATCACCGACGCTGTCCTAGGGTTTGCATGATGTTTTTCGCAAAAAACACAAAAGGCTGCCCATGTTGCTTGGTAAATGCGAGACGTGGAAGGGCGCCTCGCGGCCTGTATAGTATCAATGACTTTGTCAGGTATATTCAGCTGTCGTAGTCTGAGCCGTTCAAGTGCCAGACGGTTAGTTGAAGCCACTGGGGATCTGGATGTTGTAGGTTCCCCTGGCTGAGGGCAATCATCTGATCCGGAATCCTCCATGGGGGTGACACCGACAGTGCCACCAAATCGGAGAACCACGGTCGGCGGGGCCAGTGTGGAGCTACCAACAGTACCTCCGCTTTCTCCCTCAAGATCTTTTCCACTACCCTCTGTACCAGGTTTGTCGGTGGAAATGCATACAGTAATCCCGGGGGCCAGGGTGTCAACATGGCGTTGACCCTCTCCGCCCTTGGGTCTGGAAATCGTGTGTAGAACCTTGGTAACTGGGCATTCATGGAGCTTGCAAAAAGATCTATTGATGGGGATCCAAATCTGGCGATCATCCGTTGGAAGATGCTCGGTTCCAGCCTCCATTCTGACGGGTCTAAAGTAGACCGACTTAGCCAATCTGCCTGCGTATTGCTGACTCCCGCAATGTGCTCCGCTGACAGGGACTGCAGATGACGTTCGGCCCAGTTGAAGAAATTGTTCGTCTCCTCCGTGAGGCGCTGTGACCGTGTGCCCCCTTGATGATTCAAGTGGGCCCTGGTCGCGACATTGTCTGTGAGCACTAACACGTGCCTTCCCTGGACCAACGGTGTAAATGTCTGTAGAGCGAGGAAGACTGCTCTTAGCTCCAAGAAGTTTATGTTGATGGGCGATAGATCCTCCGCCCTCCACAGGCCTTGAGCCATCTGGGACCCAACGTGGGCCCCCCACCCTGTAAGACTGGCGTCTGTGGTCAGGATGATCTGGTCCTGTATTTGGAATGGAGATCCAATGGCTATTGCGGCCGATGTCCACCATCTCAGGGATTCCTTGACCTTCTGAGGCAAGTGTACTAGCCGGTGGGAGTGGCTCACCTTTGTCCTCTGAGCTGGAAGCAGGAACCATTGTAATGTCCTGATGTGGTATCTGGCCCAAGGGACGATGCCAATGGCCGACACTAAGGTGCCTAATATCTTTGACAGTAGAGATAAGGGGATTGGTCCCTGTCGTGTGCTGGACACCAAGCACCGTATGTTGTCCTGTCGGTCTGCCGACAGCGCCACCGTGCTCGCCTGGGTGTCTATGACCGCTCCAAGGTGCAGCAAACTGGTGGTGGCCGTGAGCTGGCTTTTCTCCACATTGATGGTGAAGCCGTGGCGTTGTAGTGTGTGGATGGTCTCGGTAAGGTCTCTCCTGGCCGCTGCCGGGGACCTGGACAAAATGATGATATTGTCCAGGTAGGCCATCAATTTGATGGACCGCGCCTGTAGGCTGGCTGTTAGCACGTCGAGGAGCTTGGTGAAGGTCCGCGGGGCCGATGAAAGGCCGAATGGCATGGCCCTGTACTGGAAATGCCTTCCTTCCGTGCAGAAGCGAAGAAACCTGCGGTGTTCTGGATGAATGGGAACGTGCAGGTATGCTTCCTTGAGATCGATGGATGTTAAGAGATCTAGTGTTCGGATAGAAGCCAGAATAGTCTGCAAGGAATGCATCCTGAACCTCCGGTATCTTATGAAGAGGTTCAGTTGCTTCAGGTTTAGTATCAACCTGCAGCCCCCGGAGGCCTTGGGGACGATGAATATCATTGAATAGAATCCCTGGCCTTCCTCCTGACGGGGGACCTGTTCTATGGCTTGGATGTCTAACAGGTGCGTGATTTCCTTGCGTAATTGCAGCTTCTTCTGAAAGTCCTTTATCTTTGGGCAGTTCAAGAAACGACTGGGAGGTGACTGAATAAACTCCAACTTGAGTCCGTGTGTCACGGTAGCCACAGCCCATTTGTCGGAGGAGGTCGCTTGCCAGGCAGTGCTGAATCCCTGGAGCCTGCCTCCTAAGGGCTGTAAAGTGGCTGAGTCACTTCGAGTTACGTTTGAACTCTCGTTGGTTGTTGCCACGAAATGGCCTCCTGGACTGATGGTAGCCCCGTGGCCTGTCCTGAAAGGAGCCGCGATCGCTCCTGTAGGATTGTGGATTGTATTGACCCTGGGAGAAGGGTCGCTGGTTCTGGGTGGAGCTGGCCGAGGCGTCCCAACAAAAGGATTGCCGTCTGGAGTATGGCGTGGATCTATGGTCCTGCCGTCGGTTGGACCTGAGGAGGACCTTCCTCTTGTCCTTGTCCTCCACGAGGACTTTTTCTAGCAGGTCTCCGAACAGGGTTGATCCTTGGAATGGACCGGATGCCAGCCGCCATTTAGATTTAAGATCCGCTTGCCAGTTCTTCAACCACAGGAGGCGGCGAGATGACAGTGTGGCTGCCATGCTCCTGGCGGAGAACTTGGCCGCGTGTAGGGTGGCGTCCGCAGAGAATTCCGTCGCCGCTCGCAGCTTACTCAGATCCTGGCGGAGACGTCCATCCTCCGGGCCGAGGCGGGACTGCATCTCCTGTATCCATAGCAGTGATGCTCGGTTAATGAATGACGCTGCTGCCGCAGCTCTGAAACTCCAGCCTGACATCTGGTGTGTTTTGCGCAGTAATGTTTCTGTCCTCCTCTCTTCAGGTCTCAGGCTGTCACCTGTCTCTGAAGGCACCAAGGCGCTTGATACGAGCGTCACGGCAGGCTGATCGATTGGAGGGAATTCCAAAAGCTTCTCCACCTCCTCATCGAAGGTGTAGAACTTCCTCTCGATGTTCGTAGGCCCTTGGGCTGCTGCAGGATACTGCCAGGGTCTTTTGAGCCCTTTCACAAAAATGTCCGAGGCAGGGAAGTGGTCGGACTCGGGTTGAGGCTCCTGAAGAAGGGTGGCCGAGGTGTTGCCAGTCTCTGTGGCCTCTGTTGTCTTGGCTGAGCCGGGAAGGTTCATCACATGCTTGGCCTTACATAATAAGGGCCTAAAAAGCGTTGGTTTAAATAAACCCACCGTAGGCGTTTGTTCTGGTGCTGTCTCATCCTCTGAGAAGCCATATTCCGGGTCACTGCCTTCTAACTGATCCGGCTCTTCCAACAAGGACCCCAAACCCGAGGGGGGGCGGTGCCGACCATGATTCCTTTGTCTGTTGGGGATGCCTGCCATACTGCTGTGCTCCCATAGCCATGTTCTGCGAATACGCATTGGCTATAATGTCCTGCAAATCCGGGGGGAAATTCTGCCACGCCCAAGGCTGCGATCTCCATCCAGCTGCTGTGGGGGTAAAAGTGGCAGATGGTCCCTGGGAGCTCCTCCCCGAAGGCCCCGCTGACCTTGGTCTGGCCCAGGAAGTGCTGGGGGATGGCATGACCTGAGGCATGGGCAAAAACTGCCGGTCTGGGGACCAGTCCCCTTCATGATGGACCCCCATAGGCCCAAAGGTAGCTGGGGGTGACATAGGGTCTGATCCCTGTTGCTGGGCTGGAGGTAGCCCTGCTGGAGAAGGTTGTAAGGCAGCTTCCATCTTTTTTTCAAGCGCTTTGATTGCCTTTTCGGCCTCCTTGATAGAAGAAGTGGAGGCAGGAGAATGGGGGACCTTGGTCTTCTCTTTTCCCTTCCCCTTGGGCTTATCCTTTGGTGGCCTAGGGGAATCGGGCTTATCGGTGACTTGGCGGTCCTCCATAGTACTCATGGTGCCTGAACTCAAAGAAAACAGACTGTTTTGTCTCCGGTAGCTGGTTCTGCGGCCTCCTCTGTGTCATGCAAAATGGCGCCTTGTCTTTTCCGGAACTGCGCCTGCGCACTGGGCTCCCTGGCCCTTTGTACTCTTTCCGCCGTCAGGGGGGGGAGGAGCGGTTTTCGTGCCTAATGACGCGCCCTCCGATTTCCAGCCCAAACATGGCGGCGCCCGCGCCTCCGCGGCATCCGGGCTTTTCTCCGGGTCGCTCCGGTCTCCCGAGCCTGGACCCGCTTCTCTCCTGGCCTCCGTGGCTCTGTGAGAGGAACAGCGGCTCTCCCAGCCGCTCGCAGCTCTCGGCGGCTGTTCCGGTGGCTTCTGCAGCAACTGCGGCAGCTGCCGCGCTGATCTCTCAATCAGCTGTGAGGCGCTTCCATGCCGGCCGATCCGGGTCGCCTCCGAGCCTCCCAGTGGAGGGGCATTCCCCTCCACCTTCGGCTCGCAGCCCTGGTATGACCTCGGAGGTCAGGGACCCCAGGCTGGCTGCTCCTCTGCGGGGTGTTCCCTCAGGGGGAATACAAAACCCCTGAGGAGGATCGTTGGGGGTGCTGCCCACGGAGGGCAGAGACCCCATCCTCCTGTTCCACTTCTGTCTTCAGATCTGAAAAAGAAAGAAACAGATTAAAACAGGTTATACATTTTATTTATTTTTATTCTATTTAATCTAATTAAAAGGTCTTAGAACAAACTCAGTATGACTGAGTTTTTAAAACTGGCTCATGGGGAGAGCAGAGGGGGCGGTGCTCAATTAATATGTAAATTTTAACTCAGTCTCTACCAATAGGATTGGAGTAATACCCATGTTGGACTCTCCTTCCAGATGCAATGGAGAACAATAGGGACAAGGCAACATTACAAATGATGCTCAAACAGTACTGAACATAAAAACACTGAATAGCTCTAAGCACTTGAATGTGGAGATATATTTTGGGCAGTAATTTGTTCAGCCATATCAGATGTGCTATTCTGGGAGTCAATATTGCTTCAAAACTGGGAAATAGCTTGCTATTTTGTTTCAACAATAAAGGAATAAAAGTTTCACTTGGATTATATATCATCCTAGAGTACAACAGAACAGAATTCTCTATTGGCAAAATGTGGTTAGACATACAAGGAATTTGTCTTTGGTACATAGGCTCTCAGTGTACAATCAAGCAGCAAGTGATAAAACATGATCATAATAATAAAATTCAATCATCAGAAATCATAAGATACAACACTCAGTGATAGTCACAAGATACTAAATAAAAGCAATCAACATAAATCATAAAATAAAGTGATACTTATAAGGTGCTAAAGGAATAGGTAATAGGAAAGATGAGAAGGATAATAGTAATACAGACCTATTACATGGCTTGACATCCTAGGACATCAGGCAATGTTGTGTGAAATAATTGTTTAGCAGAGTGATGGCATGGCGGGGGAGGGAGTAAATATTTTTCTCTTCTTCTGTTTATAGTTTCCTCCATTTACTGTATCTAGTTGTGCAGATAAATCCTCCTATGCTTTTCCCCCACTCAAGTCCATTTGATGAAAATAAGTTTGACATCAGCAGCGGATGACAGCAAGTGGATGACAGCAAGTCAACATGGTTGCTTAAAACATTCAATCAAAGTTTTGATTCTATTGTTTTTGTTTGTTACATAAGGCCTTAAAAAGGGATCCATCTTTGTGGATCGTGAGGATGGTAGAACTTGCTGAAATGGCCAAATTGATCTGTCTAATTAGAAAAGGAACAATAACTACTTTTATGAAAGACTGGAAATCTTTTATGGACTTTTTGTTGAAAAGTACAAACGTTTTGATGAGGTCCCACTTGTCATCTTCAGGCTGGTGCTTTCAGCTTTGTGCTAGGGCTATATATATGACTTGCCCTTCATCAGAAGCAAAAGTTATTTTACTTAATAATTTATCTAATTTTAAAATAAAACAATGGTCTCCTCTTCCCATATCCCATATCTTATATTATTATTATTATTATTATTATTATTATTATTATTATTATTATTATTATTATTATTTATTGGATTTGTATGCCGCCCCTCTCCGCAGATTCGGGGTGGCTAACAACAGTGGTAAAAACAACATGCGACAATCCAATACTAACACAGCTAAAAACCCTTATTTTAAAACCAATCATACATAAAAACATACCATACATAAATTGTAGAAGCCTAGAGGGAAAGAATATCTCAGTTCCCCCATGCTTGAGGACAGAGGTGGGTTTTAAGAAGCTTACAAAAGGCAAGAAGGGTGGGGGCTATTCTAATCTCTGGGGGGAATTGGTTCCAGAGGGCCAGGGCCGCCACAGAGAAGGCTCTTCCCCTGGGTCCCGCCAAACGACATTGTTTAGTTGACGGGACCCGGAGAAGGCCCACTCTGTGGGACCTAACTGGTCGCTGGGATTCGTGCGGCAGAAGGCGGTCCCGGAGATAATCTGGCCCGGTGCCATAAAGTGCTTTATAGGTCATAACCAACACTTTGAATTGTGACCGGAAACTGATCGGCAACCAATGCAGACTGCGGAGTGTTGGTGTAACATGGGCATATTTAGGAAAGCCCATATATATAAATAAATCCTTAAAGTCTTGTCATTCAGTCCTGATATCAGCAAAAGTCCAGTAAGTGTTGTCAGAGATATTTGCATTTACATATTTATCTGTGACACAATCTCAGGGATATGGGATAAGTCTGTTTTTTCCATTGTGAAATCATTTCTTCAGAAGATTGGAGTACCCTTGATTCTTAGGTGCCAGTAAAAAAGAAAAACCTTAGATATTCCACTGATTATTTTCAGTAGCAGTGGCAGAGTCCTCGGAAAGGGGTGGCATACAAATTTAATTAATAATAATAATAATAATAATAATAATTATTATTATTATTATTATTATTATTATTATTATTATTATTATATATCACCCTTTAATAATTGTGGGAGAATTCCTCCTTTTCCTAGAGAAGCTAATACAAAATTACCACCCAAATTCTCTGCCAAGAAGACATTTGATGGAGAATTTTGAAAAACCATTTATCTCTAGCTCGAGATATTGCTAGAAGGAAGTCTTTCTTACATTATTCATATAAAAGTAAGTCTCTTTTAGTATTGAAGATATTGAAGTTGGGTAATGACATGTCACCAAGAAAGCAACCAAGCTCTGAATGCACAAAGAATCTCAACAAGCACGATTCCTTTGTTAATAAAAGAGGTGAAAATGAGAAATATTTTTATTTTTCATGTTGTATTTTTATAATGCAGATTTATCCAATCTGACCAAAACAATTTCTGGTTTGTATTTATATCTCTAATCACCAAAATACTCTCTCTTCAAGCATTCATATCATTGCCTTAGAATTGGCTGTATAAATCAATATTGATATACAATATTATAATGTAATAAAATGCAGATTCTATTTTAGATAGCAATAGCACTTAGACTTATATTCTGCTTCACAGTGCTTTACAATCCTCTCAAAGTGGTTTACAGAGTCAGCTATTGCCCACCAAAATATGGGTCTTTTTACCAATCTTGAAAGGATGGAAGGCTGAATCAACTTTGAGCCAGTCAGGATCGAACTGCTGGTAGTTGGCAGAGTTAGCTGTCAACACTGCATTTTTACCAGTACACTTGAAGGCACAATGTCTCTTTAAATGATAGATATATCATTTCAATAAAGAGAGAGAGAGATAAATAAGAATTATGATATCATTGTGGTATTCACACGGCTTTATATTTTGTAGGTTCTTTAAATATGCTGCAATGTCTTGCAATAGTTTTCAGGCCCCCTTGCAATATTCTATATGATTGTCTTTGCCCCCCCCCCCACACACACACATGACTTTTCACAACTTTTATCCTGCATTTATTCTTTACAATACTTGTCATGATCTAACAGCATTTGTCATGATCTAATTTCTGTTCAAGCATAGTAGTCATCTAGATACGCACTGAAATTATGATTGAAGCTTAAGGATAGATTAATTAACATTTAAAAGAGAGGAAAGGGAAGGTCGCTGCAAGACCATATGAGATAATCAAATCAAAAGAACTGGGAGAGTATGATGAATTCTAGGTGGTATCCATTAAACCTCTATGGTAAGAGTTGATGATAAATGACTTGAAGGCCAGTGATAGAGAATAAGTGCCTCTTTGTTTTAGTAACGATTTATTTTATGTGAGTTAGTGGGTGGCTATTGACCACTGTTGCCTTTTTGGCTCCCTTAATCGTACATAAAGACAGATTGCTTCCATTTACTTTGGTATCACAATAATTAAGTGATTCCACTCAGAAGAATGGTCTCTATCATGTCATTGTGTATCTTTTTTTCCCCCTCCAAGTTCCTATGACACATCCTGGAGCTATAATGATTCACACTGTGTGGGTTTTAACTTCTCAATAAACTTTTTGCTGCCCAGAAACACTTGTATCTGCAACAAAAATGTCTCTGTCCTGGATAAGGGATTCCTACAATACAATTTTCCAATGGCTGCTTTGGCTATGCCACTACCCAAAAGTGAATTTCTTGAGCAATTTATGAGATACACTTTGCTACCATAGATTGTAAGCTATGAAACCACTCCATGAGAATCAATATTGGACTTGTCTCAGATTATCTGAGATTAATATCTTAGTCTGGGAATTCCTTTTTATAGAAGGAACATCTTTGGATTCATTATTGGAAAATCAGCTACACTTTGAACTGCAATTTCTAGTAGATAATTTTTACCTGGGGGTTGAGACTGCTATTCTATCGCATAATAGCAAAATAACCTTTCTTTGCACAAAGAAACAGTCCAAAATGTCCATGAACTTCTGGCTATTGTCTCAACACACATTAAAAATTAGGGCTTTGGTCACTTAATTGAAGCCACCATTTTGGCTTTTTTAACCCCCTTTCTTTGTACACCCTTGGCTATATCAGTGAAAATGTTGTCTGGTTTATTCCGTCTGATATTCAGTTCCCTTCTCCGATCATTTAAGACATGGTCTGATTAGGACTTCTTGAGACATTTCATTATCACCTTCTATTAAACCATTGATTCATATCTTGATAACTAATTGATCTGTCCTCTGTTGTCCTTTCTGTAAGCCAACCAAACTTTTCCTTAAAGTAAGTGCTAACATTGGTGTGTCTAGGAGCAGCTGTAGAAGAAAAATCTTCACAGATAGCAATAATGAAGAACAATTTTTTTTCTACAATTGAGGAAAAGGGAAAACTAAAATTATATCTCCAATGGGGGGAAATACTTATTTGGCTCCAAATGAGCCTCCATCAAGCCTTTCTACATAATGATATAAAGATGCAATTGACAGAAATTACAAAACAAGAAAGAAATTATAGTCTGGAAAATATTGAGAAATGCATCTGAGACAGCGCAGTACAGTTTATGTGATATTAGGAGAGAACAATTTATAGACCACATTCTTCTTCTTCATCACTCCAAAGACTGTCAAAATTCATTGGCAAAATTTAAAATATGGCAGCACAATTTTAATACCTTGGGAACAACAGAATACATTGGATACAGGATTATATCTTCATATAGACATTGCATATCTATTTTGGACTTTGAAATCTCTTCTCAGATCTCTCCACATATTCTGGACTGGAACTTTCAGCAGCAAAAACTAAAGTGACCAGTGGTCAAAGAAAATGGAAATCATGGCCCAAACATATGGGGAAATCTAAGGAAAAGGATGCTATACATTGAGCAGCTTCACAAAATAAACTCTTCCAGAAGGTTAGGTGCCAAGACTGAACAAATAAAGTTCCCAACTTTAAGTTGCTGTCCAACTTCAAAAAGTTGGCATTAAATAAATTAAAATCATAGGGGCCATATAGAACAAGAAATTATATTATTTATATTGCAGTGCTTTATCTGCACAAAGGAACTGTCACTGGAAATATTGGGACTTTTGTCTGAAAAAAATACTGAAGTGTTGTTATCTAAATGGAAGGTTGTACAAAAGGGATCTAAAGGGGTTTTATGAAGCACACAGACAGGGAAGAGGAAATTATGTGACCATGATTTGTTTGTTTTTCTTTTCACCTTTCAGGGTATTCTTGCAGAAAGCTCTGACAAGCAAATATCTCTTGGATTAGATCCATATGAATTGTAGCTGTTTTGACAGCAAGTTGCTTGAAGCTAATAAAAATATTTGAGCTATGGCTGTCAGAATTATATGGGACTCCTTCACCCTTCACCCATCCTTTCCTCTCTTTTATGTCATGTATCTATCATCTTATTTTCTCTAAGAATGCCTTTAGGTGATTACCCCCAAACTGGATCAAATCAAATCTAAAAAGCCCAAACAAAAAGTGTTTTTTACATTATTATAGTATCCTTTGTCTGAAGATGTAGAATATCAATACACTAAAAATAAGATGGGAGAGAGATGGAGGGAGGGAGGGAGAGAGAAGAAAGAGAGAGAGAGAAAGAAAGAAAGAAAGAAAGAAAGAAAGAAAGAAAGAACTGGACAAACAACCCATGAGTTTCTAACATCACAATGTATTGATGCAACTAAAAATGAAAATAAAATAAATATAATTTAAAAGATATGACATAGGTTGCGCAGTCTATTTAAGAATAAGTAATTAAATCCATTTGGTTTGAGCACTAGACTTAGTAAAATCAAATGAGGAAGGAGGGAGGGAGGGAGGAATTATGTATTTATTCATTCATTCATTCATTCACTCACTCACTCACTCACTCACTATTTCATTTATTCATTCCTTTATTACTTAGATTTTTATGCTGCCTTTCTCCGTAGACTCATATTGGGGATGATGATATTGATCAATCATCCCCAATATGTTACTCTCTAGATCAGTGATGGCGAACCTTTTTTTCCTTGGGTGCCAAATGCATTTGTGTGCATGCTATCATGCATGCATGAGTGCCCACACCCATA
Source organism: Erythrolamprus reginae (assembly GCF_031021105.1). Classification (NCBI taxonomy): domain Eukaryota; kingdom Metazoa; phylum Chordata; class Lepidosauria; order Squamata; family Dipsadidae; genus Erythrolamprus; species Erythrolamprus reginae. Next base: position 94,585,229 of record NC_091953.1, on the reverse strand, counting down.
ATTCAATGCCTGGGGTGGGTGAAAATGGCCTCCTCTCCACTCCCCCTTGGAGGCCCTCTGGAAGCCAAAAATGGCCTATTTCCAAACTCCTGTTTTGGCCTGTTTTTCACCCTCCTCAGGCTTCAGAGGCTTCCCTCAGAACCCCCAGAGGCCCTCAGTAAAGTGAAAATGCCCTCCCATAGCCTTTGTGCCTCTGAGCTGAAAATCAGCTGGCCAGCACGCACATGCACACTGGAACTGAGCTAGGGCAATAGCTTGCGTGCCAGCAGATATGGCTCCATGTGCCACCTGTGGCAGGTATGCCATAGGTTCACTATCTCTGCTCTAGATGTTTGGGATTGTGAATCACCTCATTGAGAGTTTCAATGCCAATTAGTCTGGAGGACACCAAGTTAGTGAAAACTGAAATAAATTTCACATATCTTGTTCCTGATAAAATATAGATTAGCAATTATTTATTCATTTTTTTTCAAAAAAAATGCTCTAGTCATTGCAATCAGTTATCAGTGCCAATGTTTCTGAATTTTGTTGCTTTATTTTTCTTAACACATACCTGTAGATTAACATGAGTTAAGCTCTTCAGATTTAATGTTGTGCAACTAGTCCATTTTCCCTTCCCTAATGGGTTCCCTTTGGTGAGAAAAAAGAAGGAATAAATAATGTGAAAAGGAGGGACCATTATAGGTAGAAGAGATTAGGGCAGTGATGGCGAACCTTTTTCCCCTCAGGTGCCGAAAGAGTGTGTGCGGGTGCTATTGTATATGCACAAGTGGCCACACCCATAATTCAATGCTTGGGGAGGGCGAAAACAGCTTCACCATCCTCTTGGAGGCCCTCTGGAAGCCGAAAACGACCTATTTCCCAACTTCTGGTGGGCCCAGCAGGCTTGTATTTTGCCCTCCCCAGGCTCCAAAGGCTTCCCTGGAGACGAAGGAGGATAAAATCCCGCCCCCCTGCGGAGGGTCTCTGGAAGCCAAAAATGTCCTTCCAAAGCCTCTGTGTGAGCCAAAAATCAGCTGGCCAGCACGTACATACACGTTGGAGCTGAGCTAGGGCAACAGCTCATGTGCCAGCAGATATGGCTCCATGTGCTACCTGTGGCACCCGTGCCATAGGTTCGCCATCACTGGATTTTTAAAGGTTTTGATTCTCATTCTGGTGTCATATCATTCAAAGACCTATCTCCAGATTAGACTGGGAGAAAGAATTGCTGAGAGGAGGAGTTCTGGCTTGACAGTCTGTTCAATCAGAAAGTAGATGACTGGAGGCTTGGAGGGAGACTTGTTCACTGCAGCAGAAGGAAAGAGGAGGATAGAAAAGACCTTGTTTTTAGTGAAGCACCAGCTTGTTTAAGATTTTATAGTCCATTACCACTGCTTTGCAGACACGGATTACAATCAATGGAATAGGATGCCTAGCTGCGGAGATGGAGTATAATAGAGGTGAGCAGAGTTCAGTGTTACAGATCAACATATTCCTATTGCTTTTCTAAGCTGGTAAGTTATACATTGTGCCAGTGAAGCAATGTAAAATGGTTCCGGTATTTAAGATTGCAAATGTACTAAAAAATATGGAGTCCTTGCTGTCTCTGAGCCTTAGTTGTTTGCTTGCAGATATTTCATTAACTTATAAAATAATAAGGTGAGTGCTGGTGCAAGTTTATTCCCTGTTTATACACAGAAAGTTGCCCTGCTGGAGTTGTTGGGATTGTAGTTTCACTTGGAGCTGTGGTTACTGGAGTTGTGGTTTTTGTATGTGTAAAATGATTTGTAAACTTTGCAGATTAAGTAAGCGGAAACACATCTGTTGCCTTATGAAAAATGTCATTTCTACTGAAGAGTGTTGTAGAGAAAGCCACATGTACAATAATAAAATAGGCTTCCACAATCCATGCGAGCGAATTATTTATGGAAATCTATTTTTACATTAAATTTAACAATTCAGAATTAGTATTCACATAAATCAGACTCATTCTAGACATAATATCATAATGTTTATAATATTTTCAGGGATGTGCCATATACAACTGCTGGAATTCTGCTGTCAGGAATGAAAAGGCCAGAATCAGAAAATAAACAGAAAGTCAACACAGACCAAACCAAAAGATAAGGCTGAAGAGCAAGATCAAAGCTGAAATTGTAGCACTAAGCCATAGTCCTTCCCTTCATCTTGAAAACAATGGCCAGATATCTGTAGAGAATAGAAGTGGAATCTTCACAAAATCTCTTTCATAATGTGAATGTGGGAAAATGGATCTACGGTACTTGAAAAGTCGGAGAACCCGATAGACAAGAAGGAACTTTATTGAAGAGAAAAACACATGCCGTGGCTTGGCAGGAAACAACAGGTACAGACATTTATTACTCAACCTTTAAATACTCCCGGCCGGCTGAGGGAACAACCAATCCACAGAGAAGCCTTCTTCCCGCTAAAACTTGTAACTAGCCTGGTAACACAGCCAATCAGGGTCCTCGGTTATAATTCACCAATCAGAGCGTCACTAGGCAGCCCAGCCGGCCAGTTGCTAAGCAGGCACATACTTAAAGACATTACAGTATTTGTGCAGCGTTTGGTGTTCACTCGGCTTCACATTATGAGTCAACTACTTTTTTCCACATCATCTAATATCTAACATTTGCGTTACTTGAATTTTGCACTGTACAAATGCTTTGGGAACAGCATGCCTGTTTTTTAACTAAAAATATTTATATTGATATATTGATATAACAGAATAATGTAGTTGGAAGGGACCTTAGAGGTCTTCTAGTCTAACCTCCTGCTCATGCAGGAAAGTTTATACCAGTGATGGCAAACCTTTTTCTGCTTGTGTGCTAAAAGTGTGTGTGTACACGTGTAATAGCTTGCATACGAGCCGGCAACCACAATGCAATGCATGTCTCATCTGCACATGCGAACACGTCCTGCTCCCACCATGCATGTGCACTACACTGTGCATTTGCACATCCCCACGTATGCTCCACCTGAGCATCTCTGGCCTGTTTTGGGCCTGAAAAGTCTCCTGCACTAAATTTTGCCAATGTGAATGATCTGCCACTGCTGCTGCTGCTCCTCCTCCTGCCACCCTTGTGTTCTGGGCAGCATGCAGCATGGCTGTTCATGCTGGCAAGGGTTAGTGCAATCCTCTTCTGTCACAAGAGAGCATGACCGCTTCCCAGCCAGTGTGCTTCTAACTGCTTATGGCCAGTAATGGGCAGCCAACATTTTTATTGCCACACTGTGGGTGTGGCTTATTTTGTGGGTGTAGCTTGATGGTCATGTGACTGGTTAGGAGTGGCTTGCCGGCCATGTGAGCAGGTGGGAGTGGCTTGAACGATCATCATCGTTCAAGTGAACTGTTAATTCCTTCACTTACAACCTCACCAGTGTTACACTCTGGGGTGACAATTTGCTTTGTGTTTCCCATGCTCCCCTTCCTGGATTGCCCCCTGCCTCAGGCTGGGTAGCTAGGCGAATGGGTGACAATCACTGTTGAGAAACGATGGGGGAGGAAATGGGCCCCCTGCAATTCCTGCCAGTGCTGGTCTCCCTGCTTCTTTCTGAGGAGGAGGAGGAGGAGGATGGAAGGGGGGATGGTCAGCACACAGCTTCATTTCTGCCGGTGGAACTGTATTCCACCATGTCCTGCCTGCTGCCCACCTCTGCTTATGGTGCTCTCCTATGGTTTTCCTGGGGGAAGCTCGCCTCTCCGCCTGCAGCTTCTCCTTCTCCAGGCTGTGAGGGGCGAGAGGGCATGTTGGAACCCATCAGAGGAAAAGGGGCAGAACTGCCAGCCATCCTGGGCCTTCCCTGTCTCCTGAGTGGCTTCTGCTGAGTCCCCAAGCCTTTTGTGGGGAGAAAGGGAGAAGCCCCAGTCCACTGTCCTTGCTCTGCCACCCCCTTGTGCTTGGTGGTGGCTGTTCTCTTGCTGCCATTTCCATACCGGCTGCAGGAATATCAGGCTGGCTAAGAGGCAATAGTGGCTTCTCATCCTCCTGTTAGTGTCGTACTCCAGGCAGTATACAGGCAGCCATACTTGGCCTCCCCCTGTAGCATCCCACATGGATCCTGGGCAGGACAGCCTCAGGGCCTTTCCTTGCAGTGGTGATGACAAGGCATAGGGGCGCGATTGGCAGCAGCACTCCCGGATATCACAGGATACGCATGAGCACTGGCCAGCTAGTCTTGTGGTTACTGGCATGCATCCATGCCAATAATCAGCTGGCCAGAAGTTCTGGTTTCTGGCACTGCTGCACCTGTGAAGGCCACTTTATTGTTACACATGCACGTGGACCAGTAACCAGAAGACTAGCTGGCCAGTGTGCCTGTGTGCACTGGAAACCCAGAAGAGGAATGGGTAATGCCACATGTGCCAGGTGACTTGAATCCACATGCTACTTTGGGCACACATACCAATGATTCGCTATCAGAGCCATACAACATTTCAGACAAATGATTGTCCATTGTCTTCTTAAAAACCTCCAGTGTTGGAGCTCCCACAACTTCTGGAGGCAAGTTGTTCTACTAATTAATTGTTCTAATTTTCAGGAAATTTCTCCTTCATTCTAGGTTGCTTCTCTCCCTGATTAGTTTCCATCCATTGTTTCTTCTCTTGCCTTCTGGTGCTTTGGAAAATAGGTTGACCTCCCCTCTTCTTTGTGACAGCCTCTTAGATATTGGAACTCTGCTATCACATCACCCCAAATCCTTCTTTTCATTAAACTAGACATCCAGTTCCAGCAAACATTATTTATATTAGCCACTGTTTTTTGATTGCCAAAATTGTCAAGGATTTTGGAGGCACATTAGAAAAGTAACCTTGGCAAAGGAAAAGACAGATCAAGGGATTACTAGTTGAGTGCCATTTCTGAATAATAGAGAAAATATAAATCAAATCAACAGAGAAATAATCCCTTGCTTTCCTTCAACAATATAATACCATTTTGTCAGACTTATAATAATCCATAGCATCTATGGTATATAGACAATACACACAAACCTATGAACAGTATCTTTCAGAAAGCCTTCTTTGAAATTCAGGAAAAACACTAATAAGTTGGCAGCTGAATACCATCCTACTTGAACACCAACACTTGTTGTAATAAAGAATGGCTATGGCCAAAATAAAAATAAAATTATCACTCTTGCTTATGCTTGCAGCACCATTGATTAGTAGTGAAATCCATTTTTTTTTACTACCGGTTCTGTGGGTGTGGCATGGTGGGCATGATGTGGTTTGGTAGGTATGGCTTGGTAGGTGGGGCACAGGAAGAGTCCTGCAAAACCTTTATTCCCACCCAACTCCAGGAGAAGGATACTGCAAAATACTCCTTCCCTCCTCACTCCTGGGGGAAAGATATTGCAAAATCTTCATTCCCACCTCCCTCTGGGGCCAGTCTGTTCTGCCTGACAGGCCACAACAAGGCAGTACACAAACACACAGAGAGACTGAAGATTACGGAACACAAAATTATATTGCTGTACAAATTGGCTGAGAGCCACAATGATGGCAGAAGAATGTTAATTTACAACCCAAAGGTCGGGGTTAAAGGTCAAGCCGGCAGCAAATATCTCATAACCCCCCAAAGTTCCTCAAGAATGCCTCCACAATGGGCTACAGCAGTTGGTTGTTTTCAGAGCTACAGTTTTTTCAAAGACAAGTGTCCAAAAACTAGGTATAGTTGTCTCAAGACGCAAGATGTCAGTTTAGAAACTTTGTGTGGTTGTCCCTGTTCAATTGCAAACAATAATTCGCACAAAAGTTCTCCCACAGGACCCCCCCTTTTTTAAGCCTGCTGCAAGATTCTCTAATTGCTTCCAGATGTGCTTTAAGATCTTCGTCTGTGTCTGCGCAGCTGCTCCTGGTGTCCCATCATTCTATGCACCCTGACATTGAGAATGGGGCCATTAATTACCCCCTCCTCATCAGACCCAGACGTGGCTCTAACTGGGGGTTCCACAGGTACTGCAGGGGCCTCCATCTCTGCCTCTCCAACACCTTCCGCTTCCATCTCTCCTTCCCCCTTATTGTCTGAACTCTCTGAGAGCCACACAGGTCTCCTATGGACCCGGCTCATCCAGTTAAAATTTTGTGACCAGAGGAGCTAGCCATGAGCCAATCATAACACTGCCAGAGATTGTATTTGCTGGTTCTCTGAACTACTCAAAATGTCCGGTACTGGTTCTCCAAACTACTCAAAATTTATGTTACTGGTTCTTCAAAACCTGTCAGAACCTGCTGGATTTCACCTCTGCCATTGATACTGTTGTTCATCCATTGTGTTCAAAGAGGACCTTGATTTCTAACAAGTTATGTGCTGGTCCATGATGTGTCCTCAGTTGTCTGGCTAAATGGGCATGAAATGGTCTGCCACATGTTGGACAGACATGTGTAGGCACCATTGTCACAGCATTTGCAGCTCTGGCTTTGTGGAGTGCTCATTTCACTTGTGCTATGGTTGTTCTTCTGTCTTCAGATGTCTGGCAGTCTTGGTGGATCAGCATCCAACGTCTTGATCAATCTTGTGCCAGGGTTTCCCAGGAGGTGGTGTCAATATCCAGGTACTTGAAGGAAGCTTTCAACATGTCTCTAAGTAGTTTATAGAGCCAACATATTTCCCTCAACAATCTGGGTCCTTATTTTATCAACCCTAGAAAGATGAGAGGCTGAGTTAACCTTGAGCCAGTCAGAATCGGACTGCTGGCAGTCAGCAGAGTTAGCCCGCAATACTGCATTGTAACCACTATGCCACCATGACTCATTTTCCTTTAAAAAAAACCCAACTCCAAGAAACTGAGTGAGAACACTAAATGTAATCTTGCCACACATCCATAAGCATCGGTTCAGACTATTATGGTGAAGACACATGCAATGCAATACAACATCACAACAAAAACAAAGTCACACATGCATCCCAACATCAGACACATTCAGGATTATTTTACATTGTGATATCAGAAAATATGCTATCCTTTGTATCCCTATGGATAACTATATACATTAATCTCCCATGATCACTTGCCATGGGAACAACAACCATGAGACTTTCAGGGGTCACATTTAATTTCTATTTACATGCATTTACCAATGGCAAATGTATCTGTATTAACTAGCCGAGTCTGCGGAGAGGGGTGGCATACAAATCCAATAAATAATAATAATAGCATATATGAACTTATTCACACTGCTGAGTTACCCATCCAGGATAAATTACCAGACATTTTTACAAAGGAAAAAAAATGATATTACTCTGTATTAGGGTTTATGTGTTCTTATTTTTAAGGAGGGCATTTTGTTCTGTTTGATTTGTGCCATTATTAAATCTCAAGTTTTATCTGTTATTTTAGGACTTTGGGGCAGGATGTTTGTACACCATCCAGAAAATATTGGAGTTGGGAGGCTATAATAAATTTAATAAATAAACTGTTTAATTAATTAGTTAATTATTGTATAGAAATTTACTTTTCTCCTCATATATCACCTTGAGCTGTTCATTTTGGTCAAAGTGTTCTGTTTTTTGGCAGACTAACCTCAATCATTGGCTCCTTTGGAGAGGCAACTATAGTCCCTTAGCTGAGTCAATAGTTCCCTAATGTCTTCTCAAGCTATTTTTACCACGAATGCTATAATATTAAAAATGAAAGTTTGCAACCCTTCTATCTCAGGGGACTATAAAGACAATAAAATCAAGCAGTATTGGACTTATTGCACACACATTTTTAAAAAGAGCCCAGGGAAAAGTAGCTAGTTTGGAGGAAATGTAGTAAACACAGCTCTTGCTGAACAAATGGGAAGTGATATCATAACTCCATCATAGTCATATGAATTTCTGCTTAGGATCTACAGAACGTAGCAATATAATTGCCAGTGCCAATTTTGGCCACTAAACAAGACCACTAATCTTATAACTTTATAAGACATTGAAGACAGAGCCTTAAGAAAATAATTCTTATTTTAAAGCTAATACACACATCCATGTATTTTAATTCTGCACTTACACATTAAATGTTGGTATGAGTATTTCATTAATAAATCTTCACCAGATGTTCAGATAATATCAAAAACTCTAAGACACTAAGCCAAGAATCAGCTATATTCTTCACAACCTACCTCTAACCTCAATAGAGGGGTCTTCCATGGGTTTAAAATGCTTGTGACAATAAGGCAATCTCATTTTTTAAAAAATAAATATTCAGTCCAGAATATTGGAATTTGAACTAAAATACTGTCTGAGAGGTAGCAGAATAATACTCGTATAAAACATGAAGACCAAATTATTTATCAGTATTTTCAGCAACACAGTAAAATAATTTATAAATCACAAAGTTATACAAAAAGTTCAAAAATCAGTTTAAAAAGTCATTAACAAGACCATTTTCTATCTTAATTAAACCGGACTAAATTCAAAATTTCAACTACTATAGCATCTTGCAGATTTTATTGAAATTTACATAACTTCAAATCACAAGATTGGTCAGTTTTTAATAGAAGAGCTTTAATTTTTATTTAAGAAAAAGTATGAGACACCTTTTCAGAAGCATAAGGCATACTTTGAATGATACTTTCACATTTCCACTCTCTTAACATTTGCAGAGGTCAGATGAAGTGTTAATGCCAGATTTCTGGATGGATGTGACCAAGAAAAATTATATCACCTGGTATTAGGAATTTTATACTATACAATTTTTCAATCCCATTTCTGAGTATAGAGCCTTTCAATAATAATTGGTTCTACAAATAGTTGTTTTTAATTGCAATATGGTTGCAATCAATCATTCTACTTTCATAGCTTCAGGTCTTCTAATGAAGAAGTAAAATGGGGACAAGGAGGATGAGATTTGTGGGCCTTGTCAAATGAATGATAATCAAAAGCAATTAGAAGTTATCAGGAAAGTTAACAGACATTGGATGAAAATTAGGTTCCTCTTATGGTTCAGTAACAAACTAATGAAGGGAAAGAATCAAGCAGAAAAAAACTGTTTTTTGAAACAAAAAGTGCAAACAGTAGAATGTGTGTTGCCTTGGATGGGAAATGAACACGCGGACACCAAGATGGGTAAAATTGGTCACTTTATTAAATATTAACAGAAAGACCTGCAGAGGTCGCTAAATGGGGCAGAGTTTCCTGAACACAAACATGCTTGGGCAACCCAAATGGGCGTAACTCCATGCCTGGTCAGGGTGAGGCATGTCCCACCTACACCCAGCCCATATAGCCACGCCCAGCGTGTGGGAGGGCTCACCCTGCATGACCCGGAACCGGAAATGACGTAGGTGAGCCCCAAGGGCACCCCCTTCACACCTCTCCGTCCATGGAGGAAGCATGAGTTGTGCAATGGGGGTGCCAATCATTTTATAAAAGATGCCCAAAGCAACACACAGTTGCTACTGATACCCTTTCCGCCCCGTTTCTGCCATATAGTGACCAAGAATATAAACATCCAATTGTTGAATTAAACCCTATTTACATACGGACGCACCCCGTAACCACAAATCCTTTCCTTTGTCCAGGATGGAGTAGGCAAAAAACAATCCATAGTAAATGCCATAAGACTGCAAAAATTCCTACTCGGCCCCAAACTAGGCAACCTATAAAAACATCCTGGATTGAATGGAGGGTGGGTGGGTGTCCTTTTCCTGGTGGGCTCGGGGGCAAGGGAAGCCGTGGGGGCGAGCAAGCCCTGATAAAGGGCGCACGCCCCACCCCCGGCTTTCCCAGAACGCCCAAGCGGCCACTGGTTGGTCTGGGGCGATCCCGCGTTACCGCGGAGATCACCCCAGCTGATGGGTGGAGCTGAGTTGGTTCCCGCCATTGGCAACTTTCAGCCAGGCGTTAATTCGCCCGGCCTCTCATTTGTGACTGGTATTTTAAAATTTGTTCATATGTAATCTGAAAGTATAGATGAGCCATGTTTAGGAAAATCTAAGAATTCTGTCACAGACACTCCCAGGGGATCCAGAGTAAGATGAAAGATGCCCACAAGCAAAACCTAGGTTTGTTTTTGTTTTTTCAAAGGGGTGGGAAAATAGAAACACACAGAAGTGGATCACTCAGTGAGTACGTGCAATAGGGGAAAAACATAAAATCCATTTTAGGATTACAGTAAGAAGGAAAGAATCTAAATTCTCTGTCCTCTGGGACAGAGTCCTCTGGGAGTGGGAGAGCATACAAGTCCAATTGATTGATTAATTAATTAATTAATTAATCAATTAAATTGCCAGGATCCAAAATCTTTCAAACAAAGGCATAACACATAAGAAAAACCATGCATACATTACAATCAATCTAATTCCAGGCCTGCTGGAAAAGCCAGGTCTTAACAGTAGTGATGGGCGAACTGAACCTGCACAATTCGGGTCCGTACCGAATTTTGCGGTGTTCGGTATGCCGAATATGAACCTGAATTTTTTTCAAACTTCAGGCAAAGTTCGGGGTCATGTTCGGCATTTGGAGCTTTGATATCACCGGCAGGATGCTAAGGACGCCAAGGTGATCACTTCCTGGATTCCATGGAATCCAGGAAGTGATCACCTTGGCTTCCTCAGCAACCTGCCGGTGACATCAAAGCTCCACCCCTGGAATCTCTTCATGGGAGAGATTCCCCATTTGGGTTCGAGTTCGGTTTCGGTTTGGATTCAGCCGAATTTTGTGTAAAGTTCGTCCGAACTTGCCGAACCCGAACACCGTTGGGTTCGCCCATCACTACTTAACAGCTTTCTGGAAGACCGGTAGGGAGGAGATAGTACAGATCTCTGGGGGCAGTTGATTCCACGGGGTCGGAGCCTCTACAGAGAAGGCTCTTCCCCAAGATCCTGCCAACCGACATTGTTTGGCCGACAGGACCTGGAGAAGGCCGACTCTGTGGCTGCAGTGAGGTATGAGGATGGATAGTTTAGTATAACTAGGGATCTAAGCAAAAGAATGTCTTTCTATTTCTATGAGCTACCAATGTGGAGAAAAAGGATTATGTGAAATCAGCCCTCTAGCACACAGAGAAAAAAGGAATTTAAATGTATGTAATGTCTGTCTAGAGTAGTTAATTTTTCCTTGGAGATCAACTAAATCCTGAAGCAATGTGGCGTGCTTTTATTTCACCTAACCCCCTCCTGTTTCTGATGTAATTCCAGTCTTTGATCAGTCTTTTTGCCCATTCAGGAACAGAAGCCATTGTCTTTTTTTTTTTTTAGAGACCTTTTTCCTCTCCAGGAGAAATGAAGTGAGAGCATCTGTCTGTGCCTGTATGCCAAAAACCCCAAATCTTGCCCATCTGAATGCGTTTTCAGATTGAGACACTGCTTGTCTGGAAGGTTGAGTGGGTGGGAAGCTAACCTACTGCAATATCAAATACAAAAATGTTCTTCTAGCATTTTGAACAGATGCCAGATAGTTTTTGTTTTATATTCATCTTGCTTTTTCAGATCAAAACATGGACAGCCTTCTACTTGGAGCTCACTTACAGTCTATTCTAGACAGGCATACCCCACATTTTAATTTATTGTCTTTCTGGACAGTTTTATAACAGCTGGAATTTGTGCTAATACATTCTCCAGGACACCAATATGGACATCCTATTGTCACTGCTTACATTTAACATGAAAAGGTGAGCCATATAATAGGAAATTAGCCAACTGAATTTATTCACAGTTAAGTTTTATATTATCTGAAAGATCAAGGAAATTTTACTTCCCTCTTCCCTAGTCTGCCATTTAAGCTGCATGAGAAAGAATTAACGTTATTATCATTTTGAAAGCAATCTGATTATTAGCATACAGTGCTTGCCAATAGATTTCTATTTATAGCACCTTGTCCCAGTGGTGGTAACACATCTGTTAAAAATTCTATTTTGCTACTGTTTTTGTCACAATAATAGAGGCACCTCCCTCTTGCAGCTAATCAGACTCCTTTCAAGGATATCATTCTGCCTGTATTGAGTTTTCATTTATTCCTTCATAACTTTTATGGCACCAAACATGACTATTAATAATTATATTGGTTTGGAACACCAGTAATCATAACCAGGCAATTAGCCTTAATAATATTAATTAGGTTCCTTTGAGTTAGTTAATAATACTTAAGGATGCCAGATTTTTTTATTGATCATGCCAATAAGAATAAATTATCATTTTATTCTGTCTGTTGTTTTAAGCATGTTTGCGAAATCATATTTGCCATATGGCTATATATCAAATTTTCCATACGAAAAGAAGACTTGCCTTCTTCAGTCTTTGCTCTGATTCTCTTCCCCGCATTAAATACTGTAAATCAGCAGTATCTGACTGTATCTTTTTGGCTGCGACTCTCCAATTCTAGCATTCCTGACCATTCCTGATATCATTTTTCTACATTTTTCTCTCATTAATTCATTAATTCATTCATTCATTTATATGTTTATTTGTTTGTTTGTTTATTTATTTATTTATTTATTTAAACTTCTATGCCACCCAATCCCAAAGGACTCAGGGTGGCTTACAATAACATAAAATACAAAAACAATAAAAAGAAGTCAAATGTACAATCTAAAACTATAAAACCCTAATTAAAACCCATAGTTAAACTATTCAGCATGAATACATACCATTCTTACAATTTGGCCATGATAGTTGTTAATTCATGGCCCCCAGGCCTTCTGGCAAAGCCAGGTCTTTGTGGCCTTATGGAAGGCCAGTAGGGTGGGAGCAGTACGGACATCAGGCGGGGAATTGATTTCATAGAGCCGGGGCCGCAACAGAGAAGGCCCTCCCCCGCGGCCCTGCCAACCTGCATTGCTTAGTTGACGGGACCTGGAGGAATCCAACTCTGTGTGCTCTTATTGGTCTCTGGGAAGTACGCGGCAAGAGACAGCCCCGTAAATAGTCTGGTCCTGAGCCATGTAGGGCTTTATAGGTGATAACCTATAAACATAATATGAGGCCCGTCGTTATTTTAAACATACAAACGTAATAAAGTAGCACCTGGGAGACATAATTTAAAAACCTATAGTAGGGGCCTTCAGTTTGGTTTCTTTAGAACATATATATAGCTTTCAATCTTATAAGCAACACTGGAAAGCTCCTAATGCATTGTTTTCCATTCTTCACTTAGGCATGTAATAATCTTGGCACACAGCACAGCCTTTTTCCCCCTGCTCATACATTTCCCCATATATTTTGTTTCCCCCCCAAGGTGCTTTTATGAAAGTAATGTCATCTCTTCTGTAAATTATGCATTGATGCATGATCCTAGATTGCCTTATAAACATCACTGATATTGCACTGGGATGCCAAAAGCATTGTGTGAAGCAAATACAGGAATACCATTTCTGAGAGAGACCTCAGAGATGAAAAGTATGTAAGAGTTGCATATAGTTCAGGGCCTCTGAGGCTTCAGAGAATATTCCAAGAGGTTTTGAAATAGCTTCCTGTTTGGAGTGTTTGAAGCAATAGAATTGACTTATTCTCTCTAATATCCCCCCCCCCAGCCACCATCTTGAATGTTGGCATGCAATTTATCAAAGGCTGATCCAGGGGCAAAATCCTCCAGGTTCAGGTGAGTAGATAATGGATGGGGTGGCTGGTTCAAAGAACCTGGATGGCAGCACGAGGCTCCGCCCACCCACACAACATCATCACTTCATGTTTTTTAAAAAAACTTTTAAAAGCCTTTTTTCCCTGCCGGTTCCCCTGAAAAAAAGAAAGATGGTGGGGAGGGAGGGAGAAAAGGAAGGGAAGGGAGAAAGAAAGAGAGAGGTATTGGAAGGAAAAAATCAGGGCTCACTTTCCAGCCGGGAGATTGGTTGGCAAAAAAGGAAAAGAAATGCTGTCACTTTAAATCAGGAGTCTCCAAACTTAGCCACATGGATGGTTGAGGAATTCCGGGAGCTGAAGTATACAAGTCTTAATATTGCAAACTTTAGAGACTTCTGCTTTAAATTGAAAAGCCTTCAGAAGCTGCTCAGAAGGAGGTTTTTAATTGCAGAAGCAAAGTGACATTCAGCAGTGTATAAAAGGAAGGATTCTTATATGGTTCTATGTTTTTGAAGTTTTGGGGTTTGTGCAATATGGGCTTTGTGTTTCTAAAAGTATTTGGGTGATTTCCATTGTGGCTAAGTGACTTTCATCCTATGTCGGGTCTTGATTGTGGGGCTGCTTATTCTGATTCTACTCTTGTCTTTTGTTAGCTACTAATCTTGCCATGGGGAAATTTCAAAATATCCCATCTTGATTGGGTTTTTAGGGATCTGTTTGCCTGCTTGTGTGAATGGAGCCAAACCTCAGGCTTCTACTGTTTGTATGGTCATTATCTCATTATCTCTATCCCGCTGCAATGTGTATTGACCTACAGGCAGGTTCTTTGTTAGCAGCTTGATTTTTCCTTGTTTTTCAGTGAACTTGGGCCGGGGTGGCACAGCAGGTAGAGTGCTGTACTGCAGGCCACTGAAGCTGATTTGTAGATCTGAAGGTCAGCGGTTCAAATCTCATCACCAGCTCAAGGTTGACTCAGGCTTCCATCCTTCCGAGGTGGGTAAAATGAGGACCCGGATTGTGGGGGCAATAGCCTAGCTTTGTTAATAAGTGCTATTGCTAACATGTTGTAAGCCACCCTGAGTCTAAGGAGAAGGGCGGCATAAAAATTGAATAAATAAATAAATAAACTTTTCCACAAAGAAAGAGAGGGCGGCTGACACTAGATATAGCTTCAGAGGATGCTTTGAAACAGACAGTAAAGGCTAGAAGGGACCTCAGAGGCCATCTATTTCAAGATGACCTCAAAATGGTCTGCTCAATTGCCTGCAACCACCCAATCACATGACCACATGACCATGCCCACCTGAAGCCACACCCACCTGACCTCCAAGCCATGCCCATAGAACCGGTGGGGAAAATTTTCACCCCTGGGCTGATCTATATACATCAGCCTTCAATAAATTGCATCCCAGATGGCAGGGGAGGGGAAATGTTAGAGAAAGTAAGTCAATTTGTTGCTTCAAACAGTCCAAAGAGGTAGCCATTTGATAACCTTTTAGAATCTTCTCTGAAGCCTCAGAGACCCTGAAATACTTTATACAAGGGATCAACTATTACTGCCCATAACATGTATTTATAGGACTGAATGGAGGTTATTCATTATTTCTGGACTAAACGCTCCCATTAAAAAAGGTGTAATTTGAAAAATAAAAGGTTCAAGGAGAAAATGGGTAAGAGAGAGAGAGAGATTATATTCAATAAACAAAATGTATAAATATTAAAAATCTCTTGCCAGCCAGATTTTTTTTTAAAAAAAAAAGCCTTAGTAGAGTTCTCTTTCTCTCGATTCCAATCATTTCTTTCTTTTAGCTCTTCTACATCTGTTTTGTATACTTTTAATTATGTAAAAGTTATATTTTAATATATTTTTTTTAAAAAATAATAGATTCCTGTGGTTTTTAAAGTTTAATAGTAATTACTTTAAATTAAAAATAATGATAATTACATAACCATGGAAGCTTCCCTTCTTGTATACTTCCCCACTTACTTGCTTACTATTTATGCAGTGGGATGATGGAAGGGTGGGTTCTACTTACCTTGCCCACCGGTTCGCATCGCGATGAAATGCACATTTTGCACACGTGCAATTGCTTCACTCACCTTCCTGGAAAATAATTTTAAAAATAGCTTTTGCACATGCAAAATCCAAGATGGCAGCACCCACGGACCAGCACAGACAGAACCGGCTCCGTGACATCATCACCGGTTTACTAACAGTTCTAAACAACTCTTTAAACTTTGTTATGTTAATACAAAATTTAATTCTATACTTGTATGACAAATATATAAATAAATAAATAATAAATAAAATAAACATTACCCAGTAATAAAAATAATTGTGAATATTTTAAATAAAACTGAATGGAATTGCTGACAATTTTGATTGATTGGTTTTATAACAAGGGTTTTTAGCTGCTTTAGTATTGGATTTTTGCATTCTGTTTTTATCACTGTTGTTAGCCGCCCCGAGTCCACGGAGAGGGGCGGCATACAAATCCAATAAATAAATAAATTGCATTCCCCCATCCCAACTTCAGAAAATAGAATTGTATTATAGCATCTTCTATCTGGGATCGATTTTATATGATCCCTATATGTATAAGTCTTTCTCAGAACATAATCACAGAAGGAAGACTGCAGATCCATATTCAGTATTTACCTAGAATAAACCTCATTGAAGTAAGTGGCAAGGCATTATTGACGAGAGACAGATCAAATTGCACTACTTCTATTTCAATTGCTGAAATAATGTAACACCGCTTACAATTTTATGTTTTGAGTTATTCTTTCCCCTTTCTGAGGGGAAATTGACCAACCAAATGAGACATACAGGCTCTTGCTAGATATGAAACTGCATGAGCTGAATGACTCTGCGTAGGCAAAGATGTGACAAATCTTTAGTAACAGCTGTTCATTTTACAGCATGCAAATGCAAGAAAACTGAGGCAATTTTCCAACCTGACATCCATCTCTATCTGCTTTTCACAAATTAGTTTGTTTCCTATGTTAAAAAGCAATGATGGACTAAAACAGAGGTCTTCAAACTTGGCAACTTTAAGACTTGTGGATTTCAACTCCCAGAATTCCCTATCCAGCATAGCTGGCTGGAGAATTCTGGGAGTTGAAGTCCACAAGTTTTAAAGTTGCCAAGTTTGGAGACCCCTGGACTAAACCATAAGCCTATGACAGATCTCAACCTTTTTTGTGTCTCCATGGTATTTGAGAATCTTCAGGGGAGCTTTAGAATTGCATCAATTGACTATTGGGTAAATTTTGGCAGCAAAGTGGAGATCTTTAAGTTTTGAAAATTAACACGGGCATTTTGCTTCTTAATATCCAAGTCTGCAAAGCTACCAAAAAAAGGGTCGCTTTCTTAAATCTCCGACATGAGCTTAAAAATGTGATTCCAACAAGTTCATGTGATGTCATAATAGTTCTATTGTTCCACAGAGGTGAAAAATCCTTAATGCAAGGATGTTACTGATTTTTGATCAACAAGAAATGACGTAGGTGAGCCCCAAGGGCACTCCCTTCGCACCTCTCCGTCCGTGGAGGAAGCGTGAGTTGTGCAATGGGGGTGCCAATCATCTTACAAAAGATGCCCAAAGGAGAACACACAGTTGCTACTGATACCCTTTCCGCCCCGTTTCTGCCATATAGTGACCAAGAATATAAACATCCAATTGCTGAATCAGAACCTATTTACATACAGATGCACCCCGTAACCACAAATCCTTACCCTCGTCCAGGATGGAGTAGGCGAAAAACAATCTGTAGCAAATGCCCTAAGACTGCAAAAATTCCTACTCGGCCCCAAACCAGGCGACCTATAAAAACATCCTGGATTGAGCGGAGGGTGGGTGGGTGTCCGTTTTGCGGCGAGCTCGTCGGCAAGGGAAGCCAGGGGAGGGCAAGCAAGCCCTGATAAAGGGCACATGCCCCGCCCCTCGGTTTTCCCAGAATGCCCGAGCGGCCGCTGATTGCTCAGGGGCGTTCCCGCGCTATCGCGGGGAACGCCCCCCAGCTGATGGGGGAGCCGAGTTGGTTCCCGCCATCGGCAATTTTCGTCCAGGCGATATTTCGCCTGGCCTTTCATTTGCCTTGGACGGGAAAAGAACACTCGGACACCAAGCTGGGTAAAATGGGTCACTTTTTTAAATATTAACAGAAAGACCTGCAGGGGTCACTAAATGGGGCGGAGTTTCCTGAACACAACATACTTGGGCAACTTAAATGGGCGTTACTCCAAGCCTGGTCAGGGTGAGGCGTGTCCCGCCTACTCCCGACCCGAAAGCCACGCCCAGCATGTGGGAGGGCTCGCCTTGTATGACCCGGAACCGGAAATGACGTAGGTGAGCCCCAAGGGCACTCCCTTCGCACCTCTCCGTCCGTGGAGGAAGCGTGAGTTGTGCAATGGGGGTGACAATCATCTTACAAAAGATGCCCAAAGGAGAACACACAGTTGCTACTGATACCCTTTCCGCCCCGTTTCTGCCACAGCAGGGGGTCAGATCTCTATCTTGGCCCCCTGCTCCCCGCCTAAGCCTGCCCCAGCTCACGCAGGCACCACTGCAGGTCTGTGTAAAAATTGCCATTCCTGACATCTTCCTAAATTGACCCAGTGAAAGCTGGGGGGGGGGTTAAAAACACATGCCCGTGTGTCAGATCACTTTGCCTCCCCCTGCCATGTTAACCCATAACCTGGTCCCGTCAACAGCTGTTGATGTGACGGCGACTCCGCGTCCCCTCCATGTGGGGGTATCAGAACCATACACCAGAACCACACACCACGGCCGTAGGCCCCGTACGACCGGTGGTTCACCATGACATGACATCACTGTGCCAAGTCCTTCACCAACACCAGGTCGTTGCCACCCGTGTGCAAGACCAACAATCTGTTCCATATGCTCTCCAAGCCCCGGGGGACTGCCACGACTTGACGCCACTGGGCCAAGTCCTTCACCACCACCAGGTCGTTGCCACCCGTGTGCAACACCAGCAATCTGTTCCATATGCTCTGCAAGCCCCGGGTGGCTGCCATGACTTGACGCCACTGAGCCAAGTCCTTCACCACCACCAGGTCGTTGCCACCTGTGTGCAACACCAACAATCTGGGTCCGGCCCATCACTGCTCCCAACTTTTCACAACGGAAGAGACCCGTCTCAAACGAAGACCTCCGAGCTCAAGCCTTTCCGCTGAAGCCCCAGCGACTCAGCAACCTCCACATTCCTGAAGATAATGTTGCAGCTCAATGTTCAGCCACCAAGCCACGCTGTGGCGGCAGTTCACTACTGTGGGCAACGGAAGGGCAGCTCCTTCGCACTTCGCACGTAACAAAGTGGAGCAGGGCCAGGACCTAGAGAAACGATAAGGATACAAAGACAGTGTTAGCCACCCGATCCCAAGAGTGCTTGTACTCAGGTGCTCTGAATCTACTTTATGAAAGCCACTGACTTCCATCTGCCACCGGATTCATTACTTTGCTGAGAACTTGTTGAAACCTGCATTCAGTATTGTTGAGGGAATACCACCCGATATCTTGCCGATCCTCCTGTAACGGCTCCTAACTGTTATTTTAAAAGGCACCCTTCCCTGGCTTCATCGCTTTACTTGCACTGAGTCCTTCATACCTCGGCATCTATCCTTGTTTGATATACCAGGCCAGTGATCAATCCACCATCTGCGTTATTGGTCAGCCACCATGTGTAACCAACGCGGCTGCCGCAGCCGCTATTTAACATCAGTTTGCTGGCCCAGGGAACCTTGCATGATCCACTACTATGAGATCATGACAGCACCTTGCAGACCTACCATGTCCCAAAGGCCATTTTTATGGCTGTCGTGTGAAACAGCCTCGCCTCGTTGGGTGAGGATCTGGGTCTCATCCAATGCCCGTTGCCCCTGAAACTGGGCAATGTATAGCAGCTTACTAATTTCTCCCCAATCTGAGTCCTTTCCTTGGACCATCTCTTGGTCATTCCCCCTATCCTCAAATAGTTTGACGCCGAGGTCTTTTGTTAGGAGAGCTAAGCCCACTTGTTGCCCCTACATGATGGCATGTAACCATGTGGTCCAACCTGCATTCCTTTGCTTGAGCGATGGCGCCGTCCCCCAATTCTGGGTACCCTGCACCCCAGCCTATGCCATGTGGCTGCCAACCGCCTGCCCATGCACACATACTCCCTGTTAACAGACTGGGCCTCCTGTTGCTGGCTCGCTTCACTCCACTGATGGGCCAGCTGTACACCATAGTCGCAGTCCCATGTTCCTGTATTCCTCTCAGGAAATCATAATACTCTTCCTCCAGCATTAAAATGCCAGGGGGATTAGCCAATATGTTCCGTGGCCTTGCTTGCTAACCCAGGGAGTAAAATAATTGCAAGAAATTTATGAAGATAAGCAAAGGCCCATGCCAATGCTTTCTTTACCGTTAGAGCATGGATTAGCTTTACCAACATGACTTAATCAATATAACCATAATATTAATGGTACCATCCTGGCACCATGACTTCAATATTGTTTATGATAATAACATTTTCTGAATTATTCATTAAAAACAATTAATATAATGCTTAATAATTATATTAAGCTTAAAATCAACTCAAACGTGAGTTTGATTCAGATGACCTCAATGCTTAGCGTTCTTGCAAGCCCCCCATTCCGGTAAGTGACTATACCATTTCTTATGAAAAAACTAAAGGGGCTGAGATAAGCCGACTAATTTATTTATTTATTTATTCGATTTTTATGCCGCCCTTCTCCTTAGACTCATGGCGGCTTACAACATGTTAGCAATAGCACTTTTAAACAGAGCCAGGCTATTGCCCCCTCAATCCAGTTCCTCATTGTCTTACTCATGAGAGGATTAGCCAGAATTTGGGAGATTTCCAACCTTCAGCATGGTAATGACATGGGGATCTGCAGGCTGTAGTTATGGTATTAATAGTATCTTTCAGTTTTGCTTGTCCAGAAAAGGGGGGGGCTTGCTACCAACTACACCCGTACTGTTGTAGCCTCCAGTACAATAACTTCACATTTGGAAATGTGGCAAAATTCAGAATATTAGTAGCACCATTCAGGGAGACATAATGACTTCCATGCGCAACTGCTCCAGGATCTGGCACATCATGATAATAATAATAATAATAATAATAATAATAATAACAATAATAAATACCCAGGAGCAAGCACATAAGAAACCCCCCCTGTTACCAAGTACTCCTTTAGTGCAGTACATCACTAGTTAAGTATGGCCATAAAATTAACAAAGATAATTCTCAGGGCATATTTGACCAGGAGGATTGCCATTAAGCCAACTTGAAAGTGAAGAGGAAAACATACCAAAGTAAACCTCTGGCCTGATAACATGTATATATTCTCAACAAAAGCTTTAATAAACAAATTTTTCTATGTAAGGTGTAGAACATGTTTCACCTGCCATAACAGTTTATATTAACACTGTCACCCTTCTTAAAGCGTGAGAGCAATTATTTATTTATTTATTTTAAATTGAGGGTAAGGGAGCAGCATGAGGCTATGTTTACTTACCGCCCAATAACCTAATTGCTATTTTCAATGTGATAAAGAAACATATGCCAGGCCTGTCTGCCAAACAGCTTCTTAGGTCCCCATTCCACCGTGCTTCAAAGAAAGGCCAAGATATATTTCTGCACAGTGCTCTCGGTAGGAGATCCTTACATAGGAAGAAACAAACCCTTTTATATTCAGCAGCGCTGTTCCAAATGGAGTGCAGGGATATATGTTTGATAAAAGTGTAATAAAGATTAACAGTCTCCCAAGTAGCAGAAAGCCTTCGTCATTTGTTGTACTGTTTCTGCTAAACCCGCTTCTGAGCAGAAGCCAAGGTTTTAACTGCAAAGTTGCTGTCAGAAGCCAGCTAAGTCCCCTGAAGCTATGATGAACAAAAGGGGCAAAGGTCTATAGTAAAGCTACCGTCTTTTGATCACTAAAAGCCATTTTTCACTGACAAGGCAGTCTTTCCATAGACCCAGTTGCTCAAAACCCCTAACCTGGTTTCATGGCTACTATCCCTGATTGATATTGTCCCTCTTTGTGAGAAAAAATGCCATAAGAGGGCACCATTATCCACTGGGTATGAAAGAACTGTTAACAAATGGTAGTGAGACCGGGTTGCTGAAAAGCATTTCCGAATATGAAAGTTTTACTCCCCCTACCATTTCTATGTCCACCACATTATGGCTCAATTATAAATCTTGTTCTAACCAGTGCTCAAAACCTAGTGGCTTGTTTGGCCTAAAGGGGGCCTTATTTGTCGCTAAAATTGCCTTAAAGGAATGCTCACAGTGCCCTGTGGAATTGGTGGGGCGCGCAGAGGAGGGGGGATTTGCCCACCAGCCCCGCTGTCATATCACAACCCATGTGTTGTGCCCCCAGTAAATTAGTTTAATTGCAAATTAATTCATTTTAAGCGCACTCAATTCAAATATATTAACTTAATAAATTAAATCATTTTGATAATTCATTAAGCACAATCCATTCCCATATACTGACTTAATAACCTAAATCCTATATCTATATCTATCTATATCTATCTATATCTATCTATCTATCTATCTATCTATCTATCTATCTATCTATCTATCTATCTATCTATCTATCTATATATTGATCACTTTATGTTCAACTAATTCAAATATAATCATTTCAATAACTTAACTCTTTTTAATTCATTCCACTTAGGATCAATTCAAGTATACTAGCTTAAATTAAATTAGATCATTTTGATTCATTCCTTTTATGCTCAATCAAAATCTACTGACTTAAATCGATTAAATTTTAATAATTTGATTCAAGCTCAATCAATTTCACTATACTGACTTAATAAATTAAATTGTTTTTACAAATCAGTTTATGCTAAACCACTTCAAGTGTACCAGTTTAAATAAATTAAATCGTCTGAAACGTTCAGTTTATGCTCAATCACTCAAGTATACTGACTTAAATAAATTAAATCATTTGATTCATTCCTTCTATGCTCAATCAATTCAAGTTTACCTGCTTAAATAAATTAAATCGTTTTAATTTGTCCATTTTTTTTAAGCAATTCAAGTATACATGTACTTAACTTTACAAGATTGAAACATTTCAATTCCACCATTTTATGCTCAATCAAATCAAGTAAACCAACTTAAATAAATTAAGGCATTTTAGGATGGATATATGTTTATCCCAGGCATCTTTAAATTCAGTTACTATGGATTTACCAGCCATGTCTGCTGGAAGTTTGTTCCAAGCATCTACTATTCTTTCAGTAAAATAATATTTCTCACATTGCTTCCGATCTTTCCTTCAACCAACCTCAGTTCACTTTCCTATTAAAATGCTTCCCTCCTGAATCTTATTTAAGCCTTGAAAAAGTTACATGTATTAAATGCCTCATGTGCCTTCAGATATGGCTCTGAGTGTCACCCTGAATGCAACAGCTCATTTGCATACTTGGGAAATAATTCTTCTAGGTAAGTTGCAACTTAACATGAGGTGATAGCTTTGAAAGTTTCCAAAATGCTGCTAATATAATTATAAATTTAAAGTCTTACTTCACGGCAGCCTCCCAACGTGGCAGCCCCCCCCCCCAGCGCCGCCCTGCACGCGGAACACAAACCACGTGGGGGAAGGGGGGAAAAAGGCCTCCCCGTTGCCGCTGCTCGCTCCTCAGCGCTCGCCTTAGTTGCCCGGCACCGAAACGCTCTGGCGCGTTGCCAGCTGGGCCGTCAGAGCCCTTGCTAACCTGCCCGGGCGGACCCACAGTCCCTGAAGCCGCGCTCCCAACAGGCAAGCCGGTAAAAGCCCCTGCATGCCCCGCCGCTACAAACACAAGGTTGGGGAGGGGGTGTTGGGGCCGTCAGCCCACGCTAGCCATCTGACCACCTCCCCCTTTCCCCAAGCAAGCAAACCGGGCGGGAAAAAGGGAATCTTCGAGGTTCCTGTAGGCGCCGTCCTGCGCGCTGCCGGCAATCAAGAAGGAGCGGCGATCCAACGAAGGAGGCGAGCTCCGTTTTGCGGCGAGCTCGTCGGCAAGGGAAGCCAGGGGAGGGCAAGCAAGCCCTGATAAAGGGCACATGCCCCGCCCCTCGGCTTTCCCAGAATGCCCGAGTGGCCGCTGATTGCTCAGGGGCGTTCCCGCGCTATCGCGGGGAACGCCCCCCAGCTGATGGGGGAGCCGAGTTGGTTCCCGCCATCGGCAATTTTCGTCCAGGCGATATTTCGCCTGGCCTTTCATATGCAAGAAAACTGAGGCAATTTTCCAACCTGACATCCATCTCTATCTGCTTTTCACAAATTAGTTTGTTTCCTATGTTAAAAAGCAATGATGGACTAAAACAGAGGTCTTCAAACTTGGCAACTTTAAGACTTGTGGATTTCAACTCCCAGAATTCCCTATCCAGCATAGCTGGCTGGAGAATTCTGGGAGTTGAAGTCCACAAGTTTTAAAGTTGCCAAGTTTGGAGACCCCTGGACTAAACCATAAGCCTATGACAGATCTCAACCTTTTTTGTGTCTCCATGGTATTTGAGAATCTTCAGGGGAGCTTTAGAATTGCATCAATTGACTATTGGGTAAATTTTGGCAGCAAAGTGGAGATCTTTAAGTTTTGAAAATTAACACGGGCATTTTGCTTCTTAATATCCAAGTCTGCAAAGCTACCAAAAAAAGGGTCGCTTTCTTAAATCTCCGACATGAGCTTAAAAATGTGATTCCAACAAGTTCATGTGATGTCATAATAGTTCTATTGTTCCACAGAGGTGAAAAATCCTTAATGCAAGGATGTTACTGATTTTTGATCAACAAGATAAAGTGCATCATGAAGAACGTGAGATGTTCAAGTTTGCCAATCTTTGCACATTGCTCCTTCTTCAAACTACAGGTAGTCCTTGACTTATGACCACAATTGACCCCAAAATGTTTGCTGCTAAATGAGACATATGTTAAATGAATTTTGCTCCATTTTACCACTTTTCTTGCCTCCATTATTAATTTAGTAACACAGTTGATAAGTGAATCTGGCTTTCCCATTGACTTTACTTGTCAGAAGGTCGCAAAAGGTGATCACATGACTCCTGGACAGTGCAGCGGTCATAAATGTGAGTTAGTTCCCAAGCATCTGAATTTTGACCATGTGACCATGGGGATGTTACGACGGTTGTAAGTGTGAACAATGGTCATAAGTCACTATTTGTTTAGGACTTTTGCATGTACACACAGTTCTGACTACATTGCAGGTCTCATTTTATGTATTGTTGTTTCTGTTATGTAGAAATACAGGGCTTGATCTGATGGTTATTAAAACTATAGAGGATGTAGCTGAAAAGATTCAGTATGACAAAAACATATCCCTTGGTTCTCTCACATCTGTGAACTTGTTAAGGCAAAATGGCCATTGAATAAGCAGGACTTTGATCAGTCTGATTTTGTTCATTTGACAGTGCCCTCTACTAAAGCCTCTGTCCTAGGCACAGGTCAAAGTCCAGCTAAGTAGCCTTCAATAGAAATGACAAAGTTTATATCTTCTGCCCTGTTTCCTGCACTCTTGGATTGTGCAGTATATGTGGGAATGATCTTTCCCATTCTGTTCATTAGGCATGCCATTAATTTGCAATTATTAAATTGTAAGCCAAATTTTTATGGCATTCTTGTAATAAATGGTGTCAGTGTCACACTTTACAAATGTCATCGTATTGTTGGTTCCACCACCTGATTCCAGTGTGCTTGTTTTCCAAACAGAACATCTATCTTAGGGTTGAATAAAGAGCTTAAGTACATCAATTGAAGATAATGAACAGCAGCAAAAGGTTGAAATGAATGGATTCCTCTGTTCCTTTCATGTGGCCAAAGCTGCTGCAAGGTATAATGAAGCTGAAATTATAGATTGCATTTGCCCTGAAAAAAGCCTTTGTTATGATGAACCCTTCCCATGAGATAACTAGCTTGGTGTAGTGATTAAGGCACTAAGTTAGAATCTCAGACACTATGTTTTCTAGTCCCTCCTTAGGCACAAAGTCAGATAGATGACATTGGACCAATCATTCTTTCTTGTACCTGGAAACCACTTCTAAAATATTGCCAAGAAGGAAACTGAATGAAGTTATGAAATCTGGATTGGAAATGATAAAGCCAAGTAGAAATCACTGGAGCCAAAAGTATTATTGATTTAATTCTATTTCATGGATTGTGTTCTGAGGTTTAACTTTGAAGTGTGTATGCCTATGTCTTCTGAGAATGGCTGATTGAATTATTTCTTCTTTCATTTTCCTTCTATTTTCTTACAATCCTTTCCCTAGTCCTTTAATCTTGGTATAAACCAGTGATGTCAAACCTGTGGCATGCATGCCACAGATGACACGTGGATCCATATTGGAGGGCACACAAAGTGTTGACCTATGTGAGCTCCAGCATGCATGCACACACTGGCCAGCTGATTTTCGGCCCTGGGGAAGGCTGTTTCACCCTCTGAAGGCTTCAGGGAAGCTTCCCCCAAACTCTGGAGTGCAAAAAAATGGCCCAAAAGGCAAACCAGAAGTTCAGAAAAACAGGCTTCTGGTTTGCCCACTGTGCTGTTTTTCATACTCTGGAGGTTTTAGAGAAGTTTCTTGAAGCCCCAGAGTGTGAAAAACAGCCCAGTGAGCAAACCAGAGGTTCAGAAAAATGAATTTCTGATTTTCCTGTTGTGCTGTTTTTCATTTTTCTGAAGTTCCGGTTTGCCCATTTGGCTGTTTTTTCACCATCCCAGGCTTCAGTGAGACCTTGCTCATGTGCAGGGACAGTGGGGTTGTGTGCATCCACAGGGGGCAGTGTTAGGGGGAGGGAATGGAGTTTCGCCATCACTGGTATACACCAATACTTATATTCCTAATGAATGTCAGTGATTCAGCTTCTGACATTTAGAACCTGTCTGGTTAAGCACTTGATTTTTTAAAAAGACAGGAAGATTGTCACATGCCTCCTCTTGAGCAAACCAGCAGAGATGGAGATCTAGTGAAAAGGGATTAACTAAAGGGATTAACTTTTTAGCATTGCTAAATACATTTTCCCTAGGCATTGTGGAAATAGGGTTTAGGACCCTCTTCAGTGGAATCAAGAGCCTAATTCACCATACACCACACATGTTCATATGCCCCATTACAATTAGTTTGTATTAACTGGCAGATGTTGGAATGAATTATGTGTCCCAAATCAAAATATCAGGGGGGAAATGTATCTTTATTTTTCCATCATAAATATCAAGAAGCAAAGGAAAACAGGCTGTAATTAAAGACTTCAGAAGGAGTCCTTCTCATGTTAGCTTGACTCCTGACCCTTCAAAGATTCTAGAGACTAGATATTGTATTGAATGGCTTCTGGTTTTAAAAATCTTTCCTTGTGATTTAAAGTACCGTAGAACTACACAGATTCAGCAATTAAAATACCACTGCTGTTCCACTCTTTCAGTTAAGAGCCTGACAGATCTAAAAGAGATATTCTCTCCCCTGAGAAATAATATATCATTCTGAATGGGCTGGTAAGGAATGCACTAAAGATTTTGATGAGCTGTTGAATGGAAATAAAAGATGGGCAAAATACAATGCTGGTAAACCTTTCTTCTGAGTTTCTGGGCAAACCCCACCCACCCCATCTTTCTATAATAAATCAATATTAATATATTGTTTCAGTTTGTGATTAATCAGTCTTTCAAAACATAAGAAATGTTCAACAAGAATTTGTTTTGTTTAACACAAGCTGGGTTTAAACTGGGATATTAATGTTATGGCCGAGACATTGTGTCGCACTGATGGTTTTAGTCTGTTCTTTGTACTATTTTGGTTTCATATTTATATAGTTGCTAACCTGATTTTGGAAGAGGCATTAATTTTAAAGTTGTTAATGCTTTGCAACTTTGAGTTAAAATTCTGGAATATTTCCAAGTATGAAGAGTTTTTGAACTTACCAAATGGTTTGCAGCTAAAAGATTGCTTTATCTTTTAGATAAATTTTAAAATATAGGATATAAGATGTGAATTTAACCTCTGGATGTCATTTGACTTTTTACTGACATAGTGGAAAGTGCAATCAATAGTTCCCCGTGTGGTTTAACTTTAACCACATGGGAAGTTGCTATTTAATGGCAGAGTTTTGGGTTTTATATTTTTTTCATTATGTATATTTTGTCAGTTTTTCTGTATATTTTTGTTTCTGTTTTTTTATACATTTGGCTAACATTTTTTTGTTTTTTATACTAAAGCAGTAAAATTGAAAAATATATAAGTGCTAGGAGATCCCAAACCAATATTGAGTTGGATGAAAACTTTGGTTTTCATTGTGTTTGGGGAATATAATCATTTTCATTTGCTCTGGCTCATGTAACACAAGGAAATCTCTTAGGCTTCTCCTGAAATGAACTGACAGTTCTAGATCTAAGGATCTGGATTTAAGGATCTAAATCAGCAGTAGTCCTTTCTTGTGGCTCCACTAGTTTCTATTGTGATCCACACATCTCTGTCTCAGTAGAGAAATGGATATTACATTCACTGCCAAAGGTCTTGCACACAAAAACCAAGGATCTCCTTATCACTCACATTGTAAATAGAACCTGAAAGACACCATGAGCACACTTGTACCTCTGGATTTGTGTACTTTGGATACAAATGTGAAGACCCAGCTCTCTGGAAATGGCTGTAATGCTGGGAAGAGTGAACAGAGAAGAGGATGACCAACCCAAAAAGGATGGACTCAGAGAGGCAATGGCTATGCTGTTGAAGACCTAAAACACTACATTAGAGATAGATTACTATGGATAAAATCTATCTATGTGATTGCTGGCCATTGAAAATGACTTGGCACCTAAACAATCAATTTTGCTGCAGCAATCTAATATGGGGATCCCTCTGGAAATCTTTTGGAGTGAATTTTTCATATCCATTTCCAGAAGAAAAATGTTATTTTTAACAACAGCTGCCTAGGTAAAATTATGTTTAATGAATGAGGCTGGCCAATATGTTTCTCTGGCATATATTCTACCAAAACCTCGACAGTACAAAGTTATTAATCAAATTTTCATGAGAAACCTAGTTTAACTTTACGCTTGGATTATTAACAGCTCCCTTGAACAAATAGTCCGAAAAGGGGGGAAATCATTTTAAAATAATTAAAGAGTCCTAAAAGGTGTAACTATGTACCTTTAGTTTCTTAAGTCCCCTCTGTATCTAGCTGTAGCTGTCCTTTGCCAATACTTGTCAACTTTGAAACATGGTTCACACTACAGGTCAACTTTCTTATTTCTATATCTTATTTATAAAATTGCATGAACTGTGGGAGATTAAATGATAAATTTTATTTAATGTAGCATACGCCCTGGGCATTTTCAGAATATTTCAATGGTTATTTATGTTCCAGCAGAAAAGTTTCTACAGTTGCAATAGGTATGCATTAATGAACACAGTCAGAATACTAAAATCTTTGCTGACATGGCTACAACACTGTAAAAAGACAGGACAAAAAGAACTAAAGGTCTCCCAAACAGTTTAGGTAGAAATGTAGAACTGATGCAAAGGCCTGGTCTACCAAACAATAGCATTGATACAGCTTAATGTCAGATGTATGGATTGGCCTTCCCAAGCTTTTCAAATAAAACTCTCCAAATCCCAGCCAAATAGATAATCCCTAGGGCAGTGATGGCGAACCTATGGCATGGGTGCCACAGGTGGCACACATAGCCATATCTGCTGGCACACAAGCCATTATTATTATTATTATTATTATTATTAGTAGTAGTAGTAGTAGTAGTAGTAGTATTAGTATTATTAGTATTATTATTAGTATTTATTAGATTTATATTCCGCCCTTCTCTGAAGACTCGGAGCGGCTCACAGTATACAAAAAAACCCAACATGACAACAAATCTAATTAATTAAAAACTACTACTAAAATCCCATACATATTAAAACCAGTCAGCCAACTCATTGCCCTCGCTCAGCTCCAGTGTGCATGCGTGTGCCAGCCAGCTAATTTTTGGCTCACACATAGGCTCTGGGAGGACATTTTCAGCTTACAGAGAGCCTCCAGGGGGATGTGGAGGGCATTTTTACCCTCCCCCAGCTCCAGGGAAATCTTTGGAACTTGGGAAGGGCATAACATGAGCCTACTGGGCCCACAAGAAGTTGGGAAACAGGCTGTTTCCGGCCTCCAGGAGGTATCCAGGGGACAGAAACTGTTTTTGCCCTCCTCAGGCATTGAGTTATGGGTGTGGCCATTTGCGCATATGTGACAGCATGCATGCATGCTCTTTCAGCACCTGAGGGGAAAAAGGTTCGCCATCACTGCCCTAGGGGGATGGGGCTGTAGTCTAAGATTTCTGGATTTTATTACCCAATTTATTTCAGTGAAGATCTGTACTAATTTTCCCCAACTGTTGGTCTTCAGCTCCAATTATCCTTCACTGTTGGAGATAGGACTTAAGGGATCTGTAGATTAAAATCCACAAAGAATTCACCTTGCCTATTTCAGAGCTGATAGAGATAACAGTAGGTTGAGCCCCCTGTGCAGATGCAAAGCAGTTCTCCTTTGAAGAGCTAGAAATGCATACCTGACTCACTCAAATGTTCCCTTCTAAGTCAGCTCTTCAAGGTAGCCCAGGTAGAATTCCAGGAATGCTATTTATTGTATTGTGGTAGGTAACAAAATCTTGAAATGTTCTCCCAAGTTTTCTCTCTCTCTCATCTTATTCTAAACAAGATTAAGGCATGGATTATCCCACCTCCCCCTTAGAACTATATAACTTTTTCTACTATCTGTCCCTTAATGGCTCATACTATCCTATCCCCAGTGTCATGTCTAAATTTCCTTACATCTACAGTTAGATCTTAAAAATGATAACAGGAAAACATAAACTGCTGAATCCTGCATGTTATGAAGCTACCTATAATAAAAAGAAACAGGTTCTTGCCCATCACTGAGATAAAACTCCACCAACTCTTGAGTCAGCAGAAAACTAGTTGCTGATGATTACCTAGAAAACTGTATAAAACAATCAGAAAAGTAGAATCATGAATATTTTTTTGTCTCCATTGCTAATTCCTGTCCTCGATTGCATTTCTTTCAAGTCACTGCAATATTGTATTGCCTCCAAGGTAATGTGTGACAAAGTTCAAGAGAGTCTATGTTTGAACTGCCTTTGGATGATACTCAGCAAAGCGTGGAAACCTTATTTTAGCACAAATACCACTAAGGACAAGTTTAAACGGCTTCATTTGTGAGCTGATGACAAAACAAAGGCAACATAAAAACGTGGCAGAGCAAAAATGTTGCAAACAAATTTGAAGTGGCAATTGTGTATCAAGCTTCAAAGAATTTTAAAAGTTAGTATTTAGCCACAGTATTTTTTTCTCTCTGCTTTGAAAGTTTTGACTTGATGATTTCTGACCTTCAAGAGCTATCAGGTCAGTATGGCAAAATAGTTAATTATAGTATCCAGCCAGGACTAAGGAGAGCCATACTCAGTTCCCTAGTCAATCATAAAGCTGATTGAACAATTTTATTCCAATCACTAATTCTCAGTCGAAGCAACTTTACAGATTGCTTAATCAAATGGGATGGGGAGAATCGGGTATACAATATAGGATATTGGAATTCATTGAGAAGCTGTTCATTTGGATCCTAGGTAACCCGAGATCACATTTATTCTCAAAGCAAATTAGTTTGCATTAGTAAATCCTCTGGTGGCCTCAATGGAACTAGGAATACCTCCACCTTGCTTGCATTTTTCCTGATAACGTTACTGCAGCAGGAGGTTATTCATTAGCCAATGGAGGAAAGGTTCATTGCCTCTGTCCCTGAGAGCATGCCGGGCTTATCTTGGCTTTTAAAGGAAGATGCAAATTTTTGCAATTGTTGCAATGTACACTGAAGTATAGGCAAGACAAGAATTGGAAAGACATATTAATTTGGAAGCATAAATAATTCAGTTGCTTGGAGGGCTTTAGCTTACTCCCACCTGCTGCTTGAGATAGTGGTGATGGTTTTTACAAAAGAGGCTTACAGTGCTTTAAAACATTAAGTCAGCCTGCTGTGTGTTTGCAGTTTTTCATATCATTTTGCAATATTGCTTGTTTTGTGGGGTACCTTGTGATCTCCCAATAATCCCTCTCTCTTTAAAGTCTGATTCCTGTCACTAGGTTGTGTGTGTAATCTGCCCATAGCACAGAAAGATTCCATCAACCCTCTTTTGGTTGCACTAATTTAATTGGACTAATTAGGGGCAAAATGGGCAAAAAAAAAGTCTGAAAGTTCTCATTTTTTTCTGTTTGGCACAAAAAGCTTATTTGTGAAGACATTTAAAACAGGCAAAATTCCCCTCAGTGCATATTTTATATATAATTGACTAGCTCTAATGAGATTCAGATGATCCTATTTGGG
The DNA here is from genome assembly GCF_031021105.1 of Erythrolamprus reginae. Lineage (NCBI taxonomy): Eukaryota > Metazoa > Chordata > Lepidosauria > Squamata > Dipsadidae > Erythrolamprus > Erythrolamprus reginae. Next base: position 94,553,301 of record NC_091953.1, on the reverse strand, counting down.
TAACTCAGGATAAATCCCACATAAAAATCTACAGCAAGCTACAGGCTTTAAGAGAGCTGCCAGAAAAGGGATGTTAAGGAGGATAAAATGAAGAAAAATCTCAGGCTTTCCCAATGAATGGAATAAAGGACTAGCTTTATTTCATGAAACTTATATATCTTTGTTACCAGAATAGCAGTTAAATCAAATAAAGTTAGGGGGAAATGGCTTTATTAAACTTATGACAAAGGTTTAAAGGAGCACGTAGCATGCAGGGAAGTAAGAAATTAAGAGGGATTTTTTTACAGAAAGAAAAGAAAAGGCAGCAGCAATAAGACTTACCACCCCAAAGTGCTTGATAGCACTCTCCCAACAGATTACAAAATCAGCATATTGCCCCCAATAGTTTGGGTCTTAATTTTATCAACCTTGAATGGATGGAAAGTTGAATCCTGTCAGGATCGAAATCCAGGCTGTGGACTGAATTTGCCTGCAATACTTCATTGTAACCACTGTGCCACCAAAGCTCCTCTTTAGCCTATCCAGATAGGTAGGTAGGTAGATGATAGATAGATAGATAGATAGATAGATAGATAGATAGATAGATAGATAGATAGATAGATAGATAGATAGATAGATAGATATGCAGGCAGGCAGGCAGACATTGTCATGAAGATTATAGCTTTTGATTCTAGGAGCAATATCAGTGACCAATAGTCAGTGAAAACCATATTTTTCCATAAACCTGGCCACATCTTTTTAAAGCTATCCAGTTTGGCAGCTATTTTATGAACATCAGTTGATACTTCTGTTCTGTCTAACTAGGCATTGTGAATGACACAGTTCTTTGGATTTTAGAAAGGAATTTTAGTTTGATTGGGAGCTGCTGTCAAGCCCCAGCTCCAACCCCAGCTCGACATTCGGGAGTTGCAGCTGGTAGCTGTCAGCACTTACAGCCCTGACGACAATGGTCCAAGCCACAAACAGCTGCAAGCAGCCTCCATGGGGTGTGCCACTCACGGCAAGGTGAGACACTGGCAGATGACATCATACCTGCTCTGATTGGGTGTGACACTTCACTGGGCAGTCTGTTTGAAAAGAACCAGCTGAAGGGGAAGGACTAGTAATTGCTGGATAGTGGCTAGTTGAAGGGAGGGTGGATATAAGGGAAGGTGGATGTATCCAGAGCTGGCTTTATTGAACTTGTCACGTACTGAGGATTGAGGACTGAATTCATAGTGGGATAAAATCTTGTTGACAGCACGACAACTTGGCTCCTGAGTCTTTGTGTATCTCACACTGATCTGGCCTAGACCGTCTGAGTTGCACAGAGGTGGCTGAAAGATAGATAGTTATATAAATGTTCCAAAACAAATTTTAAAATCTACCTGGGAATATGGAGTTTAGGAGCCTGGGATTTCGTTCATGAGGTAAGAAAGAGAGAGAGAAGCTTAAGCCTATAAAATAAATTCCATAACATCACTGACCAAACAGACATATTTTTTTCTGTTTTTCCCTTTAATTCCAAAGATATTTTAAAATAATTACTTATGCCGTCAACATAAATTTATCTTGTTACATAATTTGAAAATTGTAATAAATTATTTTTTAAAAAATGGGAAATTGTCCAAATTCTATAGGTTTGTGTCTAGAAAAGCTTCTGGGAAACTTTACAATTTGCTCAGACATTCAGGGCACATCCTGACTAATTCAGTAACATTCAGTTTTTTTCATTTGAAGGAATAATAGGGAATGTTCAAGCTTTGCACCTAATATTAGAGTTCAAAGCATTTCATCCATATGATGTCAGCTAGAGCAATCCTATAAAGCCGATCTCTGTCTACTGTCTTTAGACTGAACAATGCAAATGAAAATGGGAGTCAAACAATAGTTAGATTAGGGCCTCTTAATGAATTCTGTATGAAACAACTGACCCAATTATTTCTTTGTTTTAAATGTACTTAATATTTCTCACTGGGGACTGATTATACTCTTGCTAGAGGTCTTCAAAGTAAGCACTGCTTAGAGAAAAGAGAAAAATAAATATAACAATTAGAAATATAAATAGAGGGTAATAGCTGAGTTTTGCTATCAACTGGTAAGTCAGAGAATGATTGTTATGAATAACATTAAGAGAAAACTACCAGGCCCAGTTAGGAAGTATGTAAAGTTTTTTGAAATATCAGGATAGATGACATGTCTCAGGGTAACGGCTTCTTTTTTTTCCTGAGCCAGTAAATTTGTTTGTTTGTTTGTTTGTTGATTGATTGATTGATTGATTGATTTTTATGCCGCCCTTCTCCTTAGACTCAGGGCTGCTTACAATATGTTAGCAATAGAACTTTTTAATAGAGCCAGCATGTTGCCCCCACAATCCGGGTCCTCATTTGCCCACCTCAGAAGGATGGAAGGTTGAGTCAACCTTGAGCCAGTGATGAGATTTGAACCATAGACCTACAGTCAGCTTCAGTGGCCTGTAATACATCACTCTAGCTGCTGCGCCTCCCTGACTAATTGAAAAGGTACTGGTTAATTAGTCAAATCTCCCACTGTATATGTAGGGTTGGACTATGTCACCAATTCCAGGTGATTTTCTATAATGCTTGTTGAAGAATGCCTAGAACAGAGTTCTTCAAACTTGGAAACTTTAAGACTTGTGGACTTCACTTCTCAGAATTCTCCAGCCAACTATGCTGGCTGGAGAATTCTGGGAGTTGAAATTCATATTTTAAAGTTGCCAGGTTTGGGGACCCCAGGCCTAGGATTAAAATACTATCCTACACTAGAAAAACCCAGTTATCTTGGACGAACAAGGGAAAGAGAAAGGTACTTGCTGCATTGTGCAAAATAGTCTACCTTTGACTGCATCCTCATTGCTTTCAGCGTCCAGTTACAGAATAGTTGAACTTTCCATTAGTTTTTTCAATAAGAGAAACAAGCTAAACTGGACTGGATGAAGAATTGCCCCCCAAAAATATTTATTTCTGGGCAATAAATGGCAAACTAAAGACTGTTCTGCTAAAAGTAGCAAAACTATAGGGGAAGGAAGAGCTGGCACATAAACCTGCTCTTCATAATTCCTCTCCAGAAAAAGAAAGGATTTGAGATCATTCTCAATTGCTCCAGAGAGGAACATCTCTAAAGAAGGCCACAAGATAGTGGTCTCTGGCAGACTAAGAGTTCTGAGGAGTGAGAATCATCTTGATCCGATGATGGTTGGCATATTCACATATTTCTTTTTCTAATCACTTTCAGAAATTGCTTTTCAGCTATTAGGAACCATTGAATTGACAAGTCTCAAAACACCAAATGAATTTTCTTCACTTCTTAGCTAAATATATTTGAAGTTTAAATTTAAGGAATTTATTTATCTATTTGTTTGTTTGTTTGTTTGTTTGTTTATTATTATTATTATTATTATTATTATTATTATTATACTTACCTACTTACTTACTTATTTAGAATAGGAGCAAAGCGTGATTAGAATTGTGATTCTGGAAAGCTATAAATGAAATAAGGATCTCTATGGATTTGAAGTAAGATTTTTTGGAATCAGTTATAAGAACTTTCCCACAGGAAATGCTTATTTTTAATTATTTTACAAAAATGTGGTAGAATGAGATTTTGAAGGTTTCTAAATCTATGGATGCATGGTGCTTAGAATCAGTTACCAAAAACAACCCAGTTTTATCATATGAAACTGACACTGAAATTGATCTGAAATTTATTTTTAAAATGACATGAAATGACCTGGAAAAAGATGTAAAATGGGACATACATAACTAGCTTATATCTTCATAATTAAAAGAGATATACAAATAACAAGCCAAGAAAATGACCTAGACAACTTCCCTATACTGGATTTATTAAAAAAAACCCAAAACTATTAAAGATTTGGGGGATTTTGTGAGAAAGGAGAAAGAAAAAAAATAAAAGAAATCAAGTTCCGGGACATTATCAAGGTTGTTAAAAATGAAAGAAAGCAATATAAAGTTGATTTATTTGATAAAGATTAAAATAGAGGTATTATCTCTAGTTACTTTACTTGACTATTGTGGATCAGGAATAAAATTATGAGGTTTTAAGGATTTGTTTATTGATAAGAGATGCAATATGGAAAAAGAGCATTTGTTACATTTTAAGAAGATGTGATAAGTTGCTAAAAGGGAAAAGTCATTTCTTTATATATTCTCCTCTCATTCTTTACTATATCCCTTATTTTTTTCTTTCTCTTCTACTTTTTTCTTTCTCTTTTCACTCTCCTTTCTTAATTTGTATTTTACAATTGCAACTTTTAATAAAATTACTATTCAAAAGATTTGTTAGAAAACAGCAGCTAAAAAGCTTTAGCAGTTCACTGAAAAAGATGAAAAATTATCATTCAATGAATGAATGATTCTCAACTGGGTATACAGATTTAGAGATTAATCTGTATGATACATATACAGATAAGGATAACCAAATGAATATATTGTACATGTGTTGAGCCTCCCTTTTTTAATGTGCAAAGATAGCATCAATTTGTATGCCTTACATTGCATGCATTTGTATCCACGGGGCTACTAAAATATAAAACCTGTTATGAATATTCTTTATTTGTAGGTATTCCTATTTGTAGCTCAGAGTTGAAATGACGGATGCTTGGTTGTATTTTGCAGGTGTTTCATTACTCAAACTTGGTAACAACATCAATGCTATAATATTGCACCAGATGCAGAATAAGAACACGGAGACTAAAACTGGATTTAAAATGGATCACTTTATTAATTAGCATAAAACCTAATAAATTAATTAATTAATTAAGCAAACAATTAATTTGGACCTGCAGAGTCCAATAAAAAACTTTGGGGGTAAATGATACAACGTAACATTCCTCGGCAACTATGGGCATAGCACCTTGCTGATCCAGGTGAAGGGGACCATGCCCTCACCTGTATCCTGGCCTTACTATGCATGTGGTGAGGCTCACCGTCCAATCCCCATCCAGTTATTGGATAGGGCAAGTCCCAAGGGCACCCCCTCTCCAATCGCTCAGGCCGGTCAGACACCATGAGCTCCTGGCGAGAGTCTGCCCATCATCTTCAAAGATGCCCAAAGGAGAACATGCAATTTCTACCACCTCCCAATTTCTGCCCCTAACATGCCTACCCCAGTGACCAAAGGGAAGCCAATTAACCAGATCAGGAACTACCAGCGCAGCACCCCCCAAACCAATCTGTCCTGTTCCGCAGTGTGGAATAGGTGAAAAAATGATCAGAAGCTAAGATGCCTTGATCACCAAAAATTCCTATTCGGTCCCCTAGGGCGACCCTTGTAAAGCACACTGGAAGATAGGGAGGGAGGGAGGGTGTTTGCTTCTCCAGACGCCAGGGGAAAAGGAGGCCCAACTATGGCTCGCCCAGGCCCTCTCCTGGCAATGTCATAGGCCGGCGCCAAGATGGTGGCTACTCCGGCACTGCGTTCCCCGGCTCCGGCGTAAAATCCCAGCCGGCAGGTGAATCGGCTGGCAGGCTATTCCTTTAAAATTTAGAGTTATAATGAATAACAATATTCATAGAATTTTGTAAAAAAAATTGAAGCAGGTTGTTGAATGTTGCCCGAACTTTCCCTCTCCTTGAGACAAATTTGGTTTCTTTATACCTTTTAAAAAGATATCCTACTCCCTTTTCCCATAAATTATTGCCTAGGTTTTTCATTGTCTCTCTTCTGCAAAATAAAATGCAAACTGAAGGCTCAGGAGACCAATACTGTATTTGAAGTTTGACTTTGCTTGAACATATATAACTAATTTTTGGTGAATAAATGTAATATCTCTACTTGTTTTTTAGATCTTTAAAAGTTGCTGCTGTCATACCATATTGCTGCTGAATTATTTTCTACAATATTTGATAATATTGAATTTAGCCATCTCAGACAATGATTGCAATCTAATGTTTTCACATTTTTGATGGTGACACCTTCACAAATGAAGGTAACCAGGATAATGTTGCAAGATCCACTGGCCTACTCTTCCAATCTTAAATTAACAACTAAAGGCCACATGCAATCAGGAACTATATATCCACAATGCCTAGAACAGCCCAGGGTACATTTTTGAGAGAGAGAAGTTCTCTAAGGATGTGCTCCAGCATGTGTCCCAAAACTTGGAAGAATAAACATTTAGGTCCACTGACCAGTTCAGACTCGATCTTGCTAGAACTTCAATCACATCTTGAAAGTTAACTTCCCAAACTCACTGATTTTGTGTGACAGTTAATATTTGGAAGTTGTAATTATATATACCTACACTCACTATAGAAAGCTATGCAAGTTCTGATACAGGGAAAAATAACTCTAAATAATCACCCTTTAAAGAAAACAGTGATATGAGGACAATTTCAATGTTTATGGAACAGGAGAAGAGTTTGGCCTTTTGTGATATCCATAGGTTGAACATAGCAATGTTTACAAATAAAACAGTTTTCAAGGAGAAGCTGTGTCTTTATTCACCTTGCAGAGTTGCTTTGCTTCATTATATTAATTACTTAAATTTCCACTTATTTCTGATCTTACCATACATTCACCATTAATACATGCACGGCACCGAGCAGTTTACAAGATCATTTGTCTTTGTTGCAGAGTAATTAATGTCGAGGCCTCACTGTGTGAGAATTAATGTTTTTGTAAATGCAAATTAAGGGTGGGGGAAATCTAGCAGAGAAAATCAATTCAACTCCATGGTATATTGAGTTCATTTCATTCTGTTCTGCTTGTAGGAATTCTTGTAGAGCTTCAAAAAAAAAAGTCACAAATGTAATTCTTTCTCTCTCTTTTAACATTGGTGCAATATAACTACATCATTATCCACCATCCTGATGCACAAAGAAGATCATTGTTATCAAAACTAGGTTGAAAGCAACCTCTCAAGATAGAACAAAAATTTGGAATCAGGAGGACAAGCTAAGTGTTTGCAATGAAGAATATATCAGGCAACAGAAGGGAGGAAGATGCTAGAGGTGTAGATTTGTATTATGTAGAAGCTATATTAAACTCAAGAGGGCTTTGTTGCATAAGTCAAACAGGAAGGAAGCTTTTATATATCCCTCCATCTCTACCAGAAACAAGGCCTCATCTATGACTCAGCTTAGAGATACAGTACATCTCCTGTGCACCAATACACAAAACAAATATTCCTAAGCTGTTTTTTTTCCCAATTGTGCATGTTGCATTCTTATACTTTCTCCACACAGACTAATTTTAAAAATACCTCTTTTAATATTTCTCACAGCAAGACTGACTTAATAGAGCCATAGCTATGCACTGTATACTGAATATTCAGAATCTGGCACAAGCTTGTAATAAAACCAGGATGGGCAAAACTGTAAATAATTTTCTGCCTAGATATAAGTTGCATATGTGATAATTTCATTTTTGTTTTTTGTTTTTTTACAAACATTTCAATGCGTAAACAGTGTGGCACCTGAGTGTCTTACGTTTTAATACAAATAAAATAATATCAATCATATTTACTATGTTTGACAAGCTTATACAGTGGTACCTCTACTTAAGAACTTAATTTGTTCTGTGACCAGGTTCTTAAGTAGAAAAGCTTGTAAGTAGAAGCAATTTTTCCCATAGGAATCAATGTAAAAGAAAATAATGCATGCAAACCCATTAGAAAAGAAATAAAAGCTCGGAATTTGAGGGGAGGGAGGAGGAAGAAGAAGAGGAGGAGGACAGTCGCTGCCGAGGGAAGAAGGTGAGGTGAGTGCCCAGAGAAAGGAAAACCATCCGTTCACTCTGGGCTGCCCAGACCGAAGGGAGCATTTCTTTTCTCTGGGCACTGGCAGAGGTTTATTCCCTCTCCAAGTGCCCAGAGAAAGGAAAATGCTTCATTCGCTCTGGACTGCCAAAGCCTCCTTAAGCACCACCAAAAGGGTCCTCTGGCAGCCTAGAAAAGCCCGAGATGGACGGGATTAAAGTGGGAATGGCAGGAAACTGGCTGGGCCTTTGTGCTGCTCTCAAATTTCCTGGGAATTTTTTCCGGGCTCGGGTTCTTAAGTAGAAAATGGTTCTTAAGAAGAGGCAAAAAAATCTTGAACACCCAGCTTCAATGGACCAGATGTGGAAGCCCAACCAGTCAGCGCACTGACCTGACATCTTGGGACATGGGGATTGGATGGTTTGCCCAGGGGGGTGAGGGAGGGTTTGGGGATTCTTTGTAAATGCATTTATATGCCTTTTGTCTCAGAACTTGTTTTCCTTTTGCTGCTATCAGCTCTTGTCTAGTAAAAGTACTCATCTCTATCAACATGGAGTTGGGGGTTTTCTTTCCTGGACTTTGAATGGAAGCGAGCCTGACAGATATCTCCATGACCTCTGCTTGAAATCTATAGTTTCTTATGTGAACCAGATGTCTTATAGCTTATTTACAGTAGCCTTATGTCCACTCAGTTTGGTTAAAGCATAAGGCTAGAAACTGGAGGACTAAATTCTGCCTTAGGCTCAAAGCCATCTGGGTGACTTTGGATCAGTCATTCTATGTCAATCCTAAGAAGAAGGCAATGGAAAATCATTTTTGAAATATTGCCAAGACTATTGCAGTCACCAAGAGCCAGCACTGATCAAAGCAGAACACTCACATTTCCCCAAAAAGAAGATAGTCCAGAATTTAAGATGGACCCAGCCCCAAAAATTTAACCCTTGACATATACATAAATATATATATTTTCACAAACCTAGTTATTTCGCCATTTTAACAGTAATTATTTGAGGGAAGGGGTATCTTCTTTCATATAATTATTTCTTCCAGTCTTGTAAACATATTTGTTTTGATAGTCACCTCTGATCTTGCAGTCATATTTTGTAAGTATCATTCTTTCCTCTAATGTAAACTTGTTTTATTCATTATTTGGATGAATATATAGAGAGAGAAAATCTCAGTTTGGTGAAGTACTAAGCTCCACATTGGGTAGCATTTCATTTCGTCTCCTTCTCAGATCAGTTTCGGTATTGAAGAACAAGATGGCAAGTAGGATGGGTTTAGCAAAATCCTCTCTGGGATGGGAAAAAGAGATCTTGCTTTGCATTTGGAACGCCCATTGCTAGAGGCTAAGTAGCAAGAAGCTGAGAACACCATGTTTCATTTCCTACAATGCCCTGGAAACACATGATTTAGCATTTTATCAGGGCATGATAGGATATTCACACTGCCTATATTTAGTAACCTAATTTTGAGAATGGGAGACAGAAAAGTAGTTACAACTATGATAGGTACCAAGGAAGGATATTTATATGAATATAAATAGGATAATGCAATTTTAAAAAGTCTCTTTCAAGTCAAATCAGTTTCTGGTGACTTTATGGACTTCTCTATGTAATGTTTTATAGTAACACTATGAAACTAGTTTACCACTCACTACTTCTAAAATACTGTTTGATTAGGACTATCCTTCAGTCATAATATTGTTTGATGTTTGGAAATACTTTTCAGGTCCAATTTTTAACTCAGACATAGTTAGCAAATATTCCCATCTGCTGAAGAAATGAACTGAAAACTTGTTACAATCAATTCTCTGATCATATTAACAGAAAAAAATCCATCTAACATGTATAAAAATAAAAACTAATAACTGAAGACCACAGGAAATGTGGATTTCAGTATAGCTAATTGAAATAGATTTCCATAATACAGTTGAAACGTTATGGAAATAGCAACATGTTATGTGAATCCTTCTGTAGAACCACACACAAAAGCACCTCTCTTCAAATTATTAAAACAAGTAGATATTCCTCTAAGCTTCTGTAGCTCTTTTATAAATTGCTCCTAGCTATCTCTGCATGGATGCTCTCCTCCTCAAGATTTGTCCAATTCTGATCAATAATAGATTAGTGGTTAGGTGGGAAAGTTCTGCATGATGCATTCGATATGGATGGGCAATTCCTCGTCAAAATTTTACAATAAATTGCAGCTAACTTACTGACTAGTAAAGAAAAACCACATTGATTTACACTAAAGGAAAATCATATTGATTGACAGTTTAGAACACTCTAGCATATCTCCTGAGGAAAAACATACCTGCCAACTACAAAGTCAATGTTCAGTACTCATACTTTATGAGACAAACTGTAAAAAGACTCAGGAGCCAGCAAAACATAATGCTGCATTTTAACTCTGGTAAATGAGATTCTGAACTAAAAAAACAATGCTTTACAACAAGACTGTCAAACTCCTGGCCTGGATGCTTCACACGCTGACCAAGCCCCCCACCCCATTTAATGAAGGGGGGAAAGTCCCAATATGTCATGTGACACTGCCATGACTATATAAGTTTGACACTCCTGCTCTAGATTAAGCCCCATGTTCGACATTATATTAGAAATAAAATGAATGTGTTCTAATTCAATGGATGCTATAAAAAAACTAAATTACCAGTTGAGGAGTTTTTTTTATGACTTACAACATAGTTGTAGCAATGTCACATCATAAAGTAGTATAAATGACTTCAGAAGGAGGAACAGTGGACAGAAGACAACTCTCCAAAAAGTGGAGCTGACAACTGCAGCAAAGAATGAAATCCAGTAAGTAGACCAGCTCTCTCCAGACAAATGAGAGCACTGACATCACCCACAAGTGCTGGAGAGAATTCCTTCATAGGGGAAGATTGCATAGCAGTGGCCCCTGGCAGGTTTGGGGCAGTTGGAGATGAAGGAAGAGCCATCTTGTTCAAACCATGGTCAATATCTTTGAAAGGACTTGAAAGTTTTATGTGTTGAGATTTAGAATCTAGAATGTTTCCCTTGAGTTATCTGCCTTTTAAAAAAATTCTCCCCTGTTCTTTATATATTTCTCTCCCTTCTCTTGCTGGATTTTAATCCCAATTTTGTCAACAAACGTTGATTGAATTTTGCTGATGTTTAGTAAATAAAATTGTTTTTACTAGCTGAACTGACTTGACTGTGGCGTATGTGATCTGGTTGCAAGGCTTCACTGGGAATGTGTTGGGGACAAAATAAACCAAAAATGATCCATAATAAATTCTCAACAGTGAAGCCAAGCAAGCAGGAATGTTGGAGGCAAATTCCATATGGATTCTTTTTCCCCCAATATCATTTTCCTTCTTTATGAGTTTCTTAAAACTATTTGATCATTTGCAATATTTAATTTTCATTGCAATAATAAATCAGAATGAAATACAAACTGGGTTTAAGGAAAGATATCATATTTTGGTGACCCTAACCCTTGGAGATCTTCCAAGTACCGTCACCTCCACTCCAATCCACCATTGCATTTCAAAAAGCAGCCTGAATTATTCTGTTCCACCAAGTAAATCCAGTGATTCTCAACCTAGGCAATTATTGCAGAAGAATAGACATGTACAGCCTTTATTTTATGTTAAAATTGGCAGCAACGTAGAAAATATCACATATTTTATTTCTTTGTTTTCCCTGCTCTTAAAAGCCAGGTGTCAGTTGTTTCTTGTTCCCCCTGTGGTAATTTATCATGCAATCCCTTCCTTTCCCCCCAACCCACCCTCTTTGTCATTTTCTTCTTATAATACCAGCTGAAGAATTGGGGGGGGGGGGGGAAGAGTGGATGCTTTTGGAATATTTTTCATAAGGAAGCTGTTATATTCTGAATTCTGTGGTTACCAGGGAGACAATAGCAAAAGTGACTTCATTTCAGAAATAGCATTGGACCCTTTAAGCTTTGCAACAGTAATTCCAGTTTATGAGCTTTCTTTAGCCTCTGTCCATTTTGTTAGGCATCCTTCCCCATTCATCATTTATTAATATTGTACAAATTAAGACATACAAAAGTATCATGAAAGCAAATGTCTCTTTCCTGTTTGCTCTCCATGGGGTACAGACAACACAGCTGGATAACACATAAGTGACTTGTGTATATTAGATAGGAGAGATCAGATATGTATGTAGAGATTAATAGCACAGATCAGTTTGGGAAATTTTGGGATGGTCAACTAAGAGGGAAACATGATCTAGACATCTCAATTGCAAACCTGAGATTAGGGTAATCTCTTCAAGAAATACATAGTAAAGTAAATGGGAGAGATGGTAGTAACTGAATTTCAACAGAATCTCTGAGTTCTTAAACTTGAGGACTTGGCAGAACAAGGAAACAACAGCCAATCACCAGACATCAACACACCAATCAACCAATAGGAAAGTACCACATAAATATGATGCATAGAATAGGCCAAAGCACATGTTCTGATAAAGACAAGTACCCTGAGGATAGACTTCGGCATGAGTCCAAAAGCTCAGAGGACTAAACCTGTAGTTCGGGTCTGACCCAGATTGGATCTTGCAACATTATCTTATTGATTGATTGATTGATTGATTGATTGATTGATTGATTGATTTGACTTCTATGCTGCCCAATCCCGAAGGACTCTGGCTGGTTTACAACAACAATATGAGTACAATATAAATAGATACAAAACAGTAAAAAGAAGTCGAAAATTATCTAAGGCTAGAACATTATCAAATTTGGGACATATATGTTTATTTGCCTTCATTCTCTTGGCTCAAATCCATGAAGCTTCCTTTATATGGTATAGATGTATTTCCTAGACCAATGATATGAAAAGGAAGCAAAAGGCACACTTCTCCATACATATTATTTTTCTCCTGGTTATAACTGGGCTAAAAATGAAGCCAGTTCAAGAAAACACTCTGGAGTCATCTTTTGTCTATGGTGAAGCTTGATGTTCTATTCAGTCTGGGTTTATCAAAGTCCCTCTTTGATCCATTTCCCATTTCTTTAATCCCCCTGAACAGGTAAAGAGACAAAGTGCCACTTTCGTTACTTTCTTTCTCTCTCTTGTACTTGAAAAGGAAAATGTCAGATTTTTCTTTTCAATTTTACTGGGTTAAAACAAATAAATAAAACTCTACATGTCCATTCTTGAGCTGGCTAGCAATGTACTTACTAAAGAAAAGAAAATTCATTATTGCACTGTTCTGTCAATAAACATGTTGATCAATACAAGATCAGCTTTTCACTGTTCTACTGGTACCTTGTTCAGAAATGGTAATGGAGCCCAAAGATCAATGAGTACAGGGGAGAAAACATTCCTTCCATAGGTCACAGTAACTAATAGCAATGGACACGCAAGGATTTGAAGTTCAGCATATAAAATGGCCATTATGGGTTGCCTTGGTACATGATGGAAAAATAAAATTCTTATATGAAGTCAGAAAATACAGACAGAGTTAAATTAGCTGCTGGTTGTGGGACGTGCTCCTATCTCCAGAAGTATGGTTATCAAAGGCATCATCACATGATGACACCCAATTTTAGATCTGGCAATCATATGTTCCTGAGACAGTACAACTGTTGCAAATACATGCCAGTTGCCAAGCACCTGTATCACAATCATATGACCATAGAGATACTGTCACAATCATAAGTGTGACATAAAAGTTGTAAATCACTTTTTCAGTGCTGTGTTAACTTTGAACAATCACTAAAACAATGGTTGAAAGTCGCTAGGTATTGAATCTGACCCAAGGGATATTTCACTTATGGAAAGTAATGCTTTCCTCTACCTGTGGTGGCAGATTTCACAAATAGTGGTAAGATTAAAAAAAAATCATCAAAGCATGCTGGAACAGATTTAATAATATATTTATTAACGTTGCAACAGAATTGGATTCCTCTTGGTTCGGACTAGGTCTATAGAACCGGTAGTTGCTAGAACCGGCAGCAACCCAAGCCTGCCATGCCCCAAAGCCTGTTCTTCCATAGGGGCTGCCAGTAGTGAGTTGCAACCAGTATGGATGGGATTGGGGTTCCGGTGGTGAAAATTGAGATGTGCATGCATGTGTGCACCTGTGAGATTTAGCTTCTGCGCATGCACAGTGTAGTGACCGAAAGGACAGCTGAGGCAGGTACAACTTGCTTTATTAACTTTCCAATACAACAACACAGAACCCCACACAATTGACAGGTTACTTATACTCTACAACCAACCAATGGGAATGAAACGAGATTCCCTCCAAAAGAGCTCCCCCTACTGTTGCTAGGGACATAACACTCCTTCCCCCTAGGGGGTGCATGAATAATCTTCCAAATATGCTGGTCTACGACGGATACGCTCCGAGCGACGGGGTAATGACCTGTAAGACAGTGCACCGTCCGGAGTAGTAGGAACACTCTCTGGCACCCCAGTGGACGGAGCATGCGATATCTCCTTAGCCAATTCCGGCTCAGGAGAGCTTCCATTATAGGGAACCGTGGTACCTTCGTTGGGTGGCAATGCCCCAGAATCACCTAGCTCGCTACTGACAGGGCCACCAGATGGCGCCATATCGGTCACCTCTGCCCCTGGATCTATATTCCCTGAACGACCCCTTAATTGGTCCACATGGCGGTGCCACTCTCTTCCATCCTGCAATAGTACGGTGTAAGCGCGGGGACCCCGCAACCGGGTGATCGTTCCCGCAACCCAACGCGGGGACCCCATAAAATTCTGAGCGAAAACCATATCCCCAATCTGGAAAGTACGGGCGTTGGTCAACTGTCGCCCCGGGTTACCATATAACGGATGCAGTCGGTCCAGCACGATTCGCAACCTCCGCCCCATTAACAACTCCGACGGAGCCTTAGAAGTGGTGGCGCACGGTGTCGTGTGCTGTGCTAACAGGAGTTCATCCACCCTCTCCTGCAACGTCCCTTGAGTAATTCTTGCCAACATATCCTTGGTGCTGCGCACCATCCGTTCTGCCAACCCATTGCTTGAAGGGTGCCATGGTGCAATCCTTGCGTGGCGGATTCCCAACCCCGCCAGGTACGCTTCAAACCCGCCAGAAGCAAATTGCGGCCCGTTATCAGAGACTATAACGTCCGGGTAACCATGGGTCGCAAACATTGCTGATAAAACCCTGACAATGTCGCTGGTTGTTGTGGACTGCATAATTCTTACCTCCAACCACTTCGAGTACGCATCCACAACGATGAGCAACATCCTTCCAGATACTGGCCCCGCCAGATCGATGTGCAACCGGGACCATGGCATATTGGGATTTTCCCAATCCAGAGGTGCAGCGGCAGGAGGGGCGGCTCTGGTCTGTTGACATGGAAGGCAACCGGCAACCTTCCTTTCAACCGCTTTGTCTAACCCCGGCCACCAAATATAACCCCTCGCCAATGCTTTCATACGGACTACTCCAGGGTGGCCAACGTGTACCAACCCCAAAACCCTTGACTGTAAGGACGTGGGAATCACTACCCTGGCCCCCCATAAGACACAACCCCGCAGCACAGACAGTTCCTTCCTGCGGACCCAATAAGGCAACAATTCGGAATTGACACAAGAAGGCGGCCACCCCCGCATAATCCAGGATGCAATTACAGACAGAATAGGGTCTCTGGCGGACTCCAACGCAATTGTGGCTGCGGATACAGTAATAGGGGACACGTCAATGGCTAGAACTGTGGAGATGGGGGCCGGATCCAGTAGAACAATTGGCAAGGGGGAACGGCTGAGAGCATCCGCGTGAGAGATACACCTTCCTGGTCGATAGAGTAGCTCATAAGAATAGTTAGCTAAAAACATAACCCAACGATTCATTCGAGGGGACAGAATCTCGGGGGTTTGTCGGTTACCCGCCAGAATTCCTAAAAGGGGCTGGTGATCGGTGACTAGCTGGAAACTGCGGCCGTACAAATAATGGTGGAAACGTTTAACCGCCGCCACCAACGCCAAGGCTTCTTTATCCAGCTGCCCATAATTCCTTTCAGGGCGACCTAGGGTCCTTGAGTAAAAGGCAATGGGGGCCTCCTTCCCCGAAGGTAACACATGGCTAAGGACAGCGCCGATGCCATAGGGGGAGGCGTCACAGGCTAAAATTAATGGCAATTTTGAACTGTACTGTACAAGAACATCGTGGGACACCAATAATTCTTTGATGGCCGTAAACGCGTTCGCCTCCAACTTCCCCCACCGCCAAGGAACACCCTTCGCCAGCAACCTATGGAGAGGCTCCACGACAGAAGCCTTATGGGGGAGAAACATAGCATAAAAATTTAACAGGCCTAGGAATGACTGCAGTTCCGATTTAGACTCCGGTTCGGGGGCGTCGGTGATGGCTTGCACCTTAGCTGGGGTTGGGTGGATACCTTGGCCATCTATTAGGAACCCCAGGAACTCTACGCTTTGTGAGGCAAAGGTGCATTTCTCAGTCTTTACCCGTAACCCCACTTCCTGAAATTTCGTCAACACAGCCCGTACCCGCTGTAACAATTCATGACGGGAGGAAGCGGCGATGATGATGTCATCGAAATAAGGCAAAGTCCCAGGAATTCCATATAATAGCCGCTCCATAAGTCCTTGAAAGATTCCGGGAGCGGAGCTAATTCCAAATTGTAGTCGCGTGCAACGAAATGCCCCCCGATGCGTAATAATAGTTTGCAGGTCTGCAGTCTCAGAGTCCACGGCCAGCTGTTGATATGCCCTGGCCAGGTCAATTTTTGCAAAAATCTTACCACCTTCTAACGAATGTAACAAGTGTGCCACCATAGGCACTGGGTAAGAGTGGTGTGCGAGCGCTCTATTAAGAGTACATTTGTAGTCCCCACAAAGACGTATTGACCCGTCGGATTTCGAAGCCATGACCAAAGGTGTCTCCCATTTGGCCTGGTCCACCGGCTCTAATATACCTAAATTAATTAGTCGATCAAGTTCAGTGTCCACTTTACCTTTAATAGCCAGTGGCACTCGGCGTGGTTTAAGACGCACCGGTGGTACCAAAGGGTCAAGTGACAACGACACTGGGGTACCTGTATACTTCCCCAAGGTGCCGTCAAAAACGGAAGGAAACTCCTGAATTAACTGCTGGGACATTGATTCCTCAGTGATAGCATTGATCCCCATAATAGTAAACCCTAATGCTGAAAACCAATCTAGGCCCAGTAAGCTTGTCAATGGGCCATCAACTATAATAAGAGGTAACCGCCCCCAAAAAGATTTATAATGCACCGGAAAATAACCTTTTCCTACAGTGGGAATCAAACGACCCTGATAATCCTTCAGGAACAGTGGACACGGCCCCAACCGCCCTTTTGACAAACGGGGGAAGAGGCGCTTAATGGTGCTCCAGGACATCAGAGAGACTGACGATCCTGTGTCGATCTCCATAGGGCACAGGGAACCGCCCACTCGCACGAACACCGTGATCTTAGCAGCGAGTGACGACTCTCTCAGCAGCTCCATCTGTGACGAATTGATGATTGACGGTTTAATTGACGAATTCCGGATGGTGTTGCAGAAATCCCGGCGACCAGGAAATGAAGTGATGATTGACGGGTTGAAGGACGAATCCGAGATAGCGTTGCAATATTCCCGGCGACCAGACGGCTCCCTCTGCCACCCCCTCTGCTGTGGAGGCCAGGAATCCCGAGCAGGAAATGGCTGCACGTTGGATGAATTCTTCCGAGAACGGCACACGCGGGCGATATGCCCTTGCCTGCCACAACGGCGGCAATAAGCCTCCTTGAAACCGCAATTAGCCCGGAGGTGGTCGCCCCCGCAACCCCCACACGGAGTACGCATTCCTCCAACGCCGCGGGGCTCTCCTTGTGGGGCCTGCCTGGCCCTCGGCAAACTGGCCAGCCTATGAACCTCTTCCTCCTCCTGCTTCAAACTAGACTCGATATCAGCTGGCAACGGAGGAGAGGCGACTGTGCTGTGCGTAGCAGCTGTGACAGGCGGCAAATCCATATCAGCCAATGACTGCGTGGACATTTCCACGGCCCTGGCCTCCTTCAATGCAGCCGCAAACGTCAAATCAGACATGGACAATAGACGGCGGCGCAGGCGGGTGTCCCGAACGCCATACACCAAACGATCTAGCAGGTAGTCATCTAAATCGTGGAATTCGCAAGACTTAGCAGCGCGACGGAGGGCAGCGACGAATTGATTAATGGTCTCCCCCTCTGCCTGATTACGATGATAAAACAGGTAGCGACGAGCGCTACGAGAAGGTGGGGGGGCATAGTGGTTTTGGAGCGTATTTAAAAACTCATCCCAGGGGACATCGTGGATGGAGCGAGGGGCAAAAAGAGAGAGAGATGTCTCCAGCATTTCAGTCCCGCAAAAACTTAGAAAATATGCGCGCTTACGATCGCCTGAAAGGTCTTTGTAGTCGTTTGAAATAAGAAAGCATTCAAAACGAGCGAGATATGCCTCCCACGATTCCCCTTGAGGGTTGAAAGGGGGAAAAACGATCTGAGTCGACATAATAAATTACCAATTTTTTGTCCATAGGATTGTTGAAATGACAGACTGGCCGAGTGTGGATTTCCTCGTCGCCAATGTAGTGACCGAAAGGACAGCTGAGGCAGGTACAACTTGCTTTATTAACTTTCCAATACAACAACACAGAACCCCACACAATTGACAGGTTACTTATACTCTACAACCAACCAATGGGAATGAAACGAGATTCCCTCCAAAAGAGCTCCCCCTACTGTTGCTAGGGACATAACACACAGCAAGCAAAATATCACACAAGGGGGCTCTCACGCATGAGATTTCACTGTTTTTCAGTGGTTTTTTGCTTCTGTGCATGCTAGGAAGCAAAGCGATCGCCGAAAATTGATGAAATCTTGCATGCGAGAGCATCCACACTTGAGATTTCGCTTGTGCAGAAGCCAAATCTCATGCCAACAAGTGTGTGCATGCCTGCCAAATGCACGCATGCTCACAATGATTCCAGAGGGTATACCAGTAGCGGCCAGTAGGTGGAACCCTCTCCTGGGTGCTGTATCTTGTTTTTAGCTTCTGTGCATGTACAGAAGTTTTTTTAAGTACTGTGCATGCGTGCGTGCAGCATGCAACATGCGCATGCCCCCACGGTGTCCCCCTGAGTGAACCAGCAGCAAAGAAAAACGGAACCCATCCCTGTGTTGCAAGATTTTGTTCCCATGATTGTAAAAGTTAATTTTCCCCCATTGACTTCCTCACAAAAGAGTCACTTATTTTCAAGAAAGAAAATAATCCTCACTTCAAAAATCAGTGAATTCATAACTAAGGCACATATTTGTGCTAGCTACTCATTTTCTTTACAAGTACAAAAAATAAATCCTGGGATGTGAGGCAGGAGAAATGGCAACCCCGTCAGTTAAGTTGGTGGTTTCTCTGCTTAGCTGGAAATATAACAACTCTCTAAATAAAAATAGAACTTGTGTGATCTTCACCTGCATGGAAGATAGCTTCTGTTCCCCTCAACCATTGTTACCTTGGCAGTAAATTAACACCGCAATATCACTGGGAAGCAAAGGCTTTTACTAGAATATGACTATACAGCAGATGTCAGCTGCCTAAAATTGATCAAATTTATGTTCTGTTAGTTTGCGATATGGAAGGCCTCTACACACTAATCACTTGAGCTGTCAGATAGAGATAGCATGATTAATTTTCCACATACTAGGACTTTTCTATTGCTGCTGCCCTGCATAAGAAACTGAACGAGTGAACTGAAAGTTCACTCTTTCAACTCAGCTGGAAAGATAATTTCAAATCTCTTTTTCTCTGAAGAATTTTACAACTACAGCCAGCTACCTTTACAACAGAATTGACTTATAACTAACTCTATAATAAATTTTAAGGCACTATATTGAATAATGATAATTAAAATGTGTATATAAACACAGGTGGTAATTATAGTGTAGTTTTCCGTTTTAAGGAGCATGGTAGAAAACAAGTCTTTTATGGGACAGTCTCCTGACAGCCATTTAGATTTTAGTGATCATTCTATTTAACTTGACATGTTTAATAGAAGTTCTAAGATCTCTTACTTGAAAATGTAAAGTCCATATAAATGCAAATGACATACTGTATTTTTCGGGTTATAAGATACACCTTCCCCTCCTTTAAAAAAGCTGAAAATGTTGCTGCATCTTATACACCAAATACAGCCATTTTTTGCTGTCTCAAAGCCCCGCCCTCACATCTGATTTGGGCCCATTTTTCACAAACAAGGGGTGGACAGAAGATCTGGGAAGCCCGCAGAGAGCTCCTGGGTACTAAGGAATGGCAAAAATTGCCCTGTTTATGCAAAAGTAAAAATACCGAAAAATGCATCATTTTTCATAAAAATTGGGGCATTTCTGCCATCTCCCATTACCCAGAAGTTCTCTGCAGACCCTTTGTCAACCACATTTTTCACCAAAAACAAGGGTGTTTTTGCGTTATAATCACTCCATCTAGCATGACTGAAGTAGGAATTCTGGGAGTTTAAGTCCACTAGACTTAAAGCTGACAAGTTTGGAGACCCCTGGGTTAGGGATTAGGGATGCGAGTGTTTTCAAACTTGGCAAGCTTAGGACTTGTGGACTTCAATTCCCATTCCTGAGCTAGCATGACTGGAATAGGAATTCTGGGAGTTGAAGTCCACTAGACTTAAAGCTGACAAGTTTGGAGACTCCTGGGTTAAGGATTAGGGATGCGAGTGTTTTCAAACTTGGAAAGTTTAAGACTTGTGGACTTCAACTCCCATTCCTGAGCTAGCATGACTGGAGAAGTAATTCTGGGAGTTGAAGTCCACTAGTCTTAAAACTGTCAAGTTTGGAGACCCCTGGGTTAGGGGTTAGGAATGCAAGTGTTTTCAAAGTTGGCAAGTTTAAGACTTGTGGACTTCAACTCCCATTCCTGACCTAGCATGATTGGAGTAGGAATTCTGGGAGTTGAAGTCCACAAGTCTTAAACTTGCCAACTTTGAAAACACTTGCATTCCTAACCCCTAACCCAGGGGTCTCCAAACTTGACAGTTTTAAGACTAGTGGGAGTTGAAGTCCACAAGTCTTAAAACTGTCAAGTTTGAAGTTTGTATAAAGTATTCTGCTACACTGGTATTTTATTAAATAATATATTATTATACCATTTGGTTCAGAATACTTTTTTCCTTATTTTTCCTTCTAAAATCTAGGCGTGTCTTATACCCCAATAAGTCTTGTACTCTGGTGGGTTACTACCGGTGCAGTTCAGAGTGCCGCACCAGTAGGAACTCACTGATGACACAATTTTCAGCTATTTTTTTTCAGCATCTCCTGAGAAGGAGCTTCTCAGCTGTGCTGTGGACAAAGAATAAAGGTCGTCATTAAAACGAGGGCAGGCGGGATGCTTCTTCCAACATGGAGATGCAGGTAAAAAATTGTCCAAAATTGCATCATTGGTGGGTTCCTACTGGTGCAGCACCTTGGACCCCCCCCCCCCCAAGTAGGAACCCACCACTGGCTATAATCCAAAAATATATTTTATAAGCATTTTTGATGTTTTTGCCTTGGTAGAATCCATATAATATGTCATCCATCCCATTCAAGTTAGTTAGAAACGAAAGACTCTCTGGCTGGGCCATTCTTTTATCAGGGAGTATACTTTACTGAATCAAAAGTGGTTACAGAAATAGCAAAGTGAAATCTGCAAAATTGCCACACAAACAATATGCTTAACTTTCCCTCCCCCAGGATTTCCCCTCCACTATCAGTCCTTGACCAATTGAGAAGTTGCCAGTTGTTTGGGTAACAGACCCTATGTGCCCACCTACTTCATCTCCACATTCATTTAGGGGACCTTGGGATAGATTGGCATATCTCACTCTCTGGGCCAGCAACTCCCTCCATGTTCTCCCACATGCCATTCTCCTCCCTTCACTCATTGCAAAAAATGTCAGACTGGGAGAATGTTAAGTGATGCCAGCAGAATGACAGCTATGACATAACAATTCTTTTATATAGACTTTTATATAGCGACCAATTAGGTCCCACAGAGTGGGCCTTCTCCGGGTCCCGTCAACTAAGCAATGTCGGTTGGCGGGCCCCAGGGGAAGAGCCTTCTCTGTGGCGGCACCGGCCCTCTGGAACCAACTCCCCCCGGAGATTAGAACTGCCCCTACTCTTCCTGCCTTCCGTAAACTTCTTAAAACCCAACTTTGCCGTCAGGCATGGGGGAATTGAAACATCTCCCCCTGGGCACGTTTAATTTATATATGGTATGCTTGTGTGTGTGTCTGTTAGTATATGGGGGGTTTTAAATCTTTAAAATTTTAAATTGTTTGATTACTTATGATTTGTTTCTACATGTTGTGAGCCGCCCCGAGTCTTCGGAGAGGGGCGGCATACAAATCCAAGTAATAAATAAATAAATAAAATTAAGGCGCTTAAAGCAATAGAGTTGGAAGGGACATTCTAGTCCAACCTCTTGCTTGGGCAGGAGACCCTACACTAGTTCAGACAAATGGTTATCCAACATCTTCTTACAAACTTCCAGTATTGGGGCATTCACAACTTCTGGAGGCAAGCTGTTCCACTGATAAATTGTTATAACTGTCAGGAATTTTCTTCATAGTTCTAAGTTGCTTCTCTCCTTGATTAGTTTCCACCCATTGCTTCTTGTCCTACCCTCAGTTGCTTTGGATAATAGCCTGACTCCCTCTTCCTTGTAGCATCTCCTGAGATATTGGAACACTGCTATCATGTCTCCCCTGGTCCTTCTTTTCATTAAATTAGATGTACCCAGTTCTTGCGACCGTTCTTCATATGTTTTAGCCTCCAATCCCCTAGTCATCTTTGTTGTTCTTCTCTGCACTCTTTCTAGACTTTCAACATCCTTTTTACATTATGATGACCATAACTGAATGCAGTCTTCCAAGTGTAGTCTTACCAAGGCATTATACAGTGTTCCCTCGATTTTCGCGGGTTCGAACTTCATGAAAAGTCTATAACACGGTTTTTCAAAAATATTAATTAAAAAATACTTCGCAGTTTTTTCCCCCTATACCACAGTTTTTCCTGCCCGATGACATCATATGTCACTGCCAAACTTTCGTTCGCCTTTAATAAATATTTTTTTAATAAACTTTAATAAATAAACATGGTCTAAATAATTGCTAAGGGAATGGGGAATTGTAATTTAGGGGTTTAAACTCTTAAGGGAAGGCTTGGGATACTGTTCATAGCCAAAAATAGTGTATTTACTTCCGCATCTCTACTTCACGGAAATTCGACTTTCGCGGGCGGTCTCGGAACGCATCCCCCGTGAAAATCGAGGGAACACTGTATAGTGGTATTAACACTTCATGTGATCTTGATTCTACCCCTCTGTTAATGCAGCCTAGAACTGGTTAACAAGAAAATGCTTTATGCAAAATCTGAATGAAATTTGTGAGGTAACAGATGATTTGCTAGTTAAATGCTGTCCTTCTAATCTAAAGGATGACACTATGAAGTATTAGTTCTGGCACTACCAGTTACTGACATCTAAACTTTCATCACATACTATTAATGAATCATGTATAAGGAACTCAGGATTCAACACACCTGAAATACAGGAGCACCATAAACACATTTTAGCAATTACCTGCTGACTTCCACTACCAATTTCAAGAAACTAAGAGGGAATGCATCCATCAAACTCTTAGAGGGCAATTTGGAATTCTTGAATGTAAGATACCGCAGGGAGCCTTGTCAATTATTTCTGAAAGATTCTCAGTTATACAATTAAGCAAAAAGGTGTTTGTACATGACTGACTTCACAATTCCATGATAGAATGATTACATACATACATATAGGTGTCAATTACAAATGTGGATTTTGACATAAAAGGTACTTTTCCTCCATTAAAATTCAGCAACATTTTTTCTCCCAGATAATGGGTCACATTCATTTTAAAACATATAGTTTTATGTTTTAAAATGAATGTGACCCATTATCTGGGAGAAAAAATGTTGCTGAATTTTAATTTAATTCAGAATTCACCCACTTTCATGTCCTTTTATGCTTATTTTTACTTTCCCCTATAAACCTTTAAAATAATATTTGAAATGCTTCCAAAATTAAGATAAATTACTTGTTCCCAGCAGGAAATAGTTTTGAAAAAAAATTAAAACAACAGCAAAACAAAAAACCTACTATCCTGAATTCTTCACAGTCAGCTTTGGGGCTGGCAGAGTGTCACATTGGGCTAAAAAACATATTTAATGTTTTTCTTTAAAAGTACAATTTTTTGTAAAAAAAAAAAAAAAGTAAATGAAAAAAATCCTGATTATATCTATTACATATTGAATAGTATTATGTTGGTTTAGCATTGCAAAAATATGCTTATTTATGTAGCACCTTCTTGACCTGTGACCCAGAGTATTGTACATGAAATGCCAATAACCGTATAAAAATAGGCCATCCAAATAGAGTAAAATTGAAAATAATTGCACCAGAGACAACTGAAGAGTCCAAAACAAGTCAATTAGGTTTCATAGACCTGGCCTAACAACAGAGAAAGTATATTTTCTCAGTCACCCAGATGGTAAAGGAAACCAGGACATGTTAAACCTGGCCAAGTCTTATTGGATGAAGAGAGATAATTAGAAATAGACACTGTCATAAATGATGAAGTCCTGAACCATGAAGAGGTTAAAAGGTGACAAACAGCATCTTTAATTGCACCCAGAAGTCCATTAATAACCAGTGCAGCTCAGAAAGATGCAGTGTTATATGGTCATATTGAAGTACTCTGGAGCCATATTTCAGAGCAGCTGTAGTTTCCAGGTTGCCTTCAAGGGCAGCCCTAGATAGAGTACTTGGCAGTAATCCAAATTAGAGGTGATCCAGGCATGAATCTTATTTGTTTGTTTATTGTCAGATGCAGATGTGGCATTCACCTTATCTAGTATGTAGTGGACAAAGATTTATACAGGTGTGATTTCATAGCATCCCCTTTTCAATATTCCCCTTTTCATTCATTTTTACTCTTCACAATAAAGTTCTTTTTTCTTGCTATATCAGTGTGAGAGCTAATTCACATATGAACAAAATTAAAGAATCTGATACCTTATCTGGCCGTGGGCAAAACAAGAAGCAGATGGAAACTCTCACTCCGTTCCAAATGAGAGTGCTTTTATATATTTACATGAAGTTACGGTGAGAAACATATGGGAAAAAATCGAGCACTAATTGCAGTAGTAGTTTTGATGCATAGCAGTTGGTATCATTCATTCATAATAACTACTAAGTTTTGTTTACAGTGAATTAGGAGTTTATGTTTAGTTGCATAGTCAGCCAGATGTTTAGACTGAGTTTGGCATTTTTATCTACCCATTGAGTCTTCCCCGGGGATCTTGGATAGGCAGATGTTGTTGATAGTGTTAAAGATACTGTCACAGGATGTAAGTTGTCCCAGGTAAAGCTGCCTTTTGCAATGGACTGATGGTGGTTTTGTTAAGGCTGATGGTATTCCAGGTGATTATGATGCTGATGTATTCAACTTATCTGTCTGAATCTGTTTGCTTGTCTATTTCATTCCAGCTTGCTAAGAAATCTAAGAAGGATGATATTGAGGAATGGAGAAAATAGCTTCATAATGAAAATATAAATATTGAATGTAACATATACTGTATGTATTTATAAATGGTGGCAAGGTCTGCTCCTCCTTGTGATGCCACTGGATACTACCAACCCACCAGAGTAGTGCTGAGTGAACACAGACCAAACCAACATCAGGCCCAGGCAACCAGTCAGTCAGACGGGGGGGTTTTTGGCACAACCCATGGATACACAGCAATTTCTGTCAAAATGCAGATATGACCCAAATGATGTGTTTGATCATGTGGGATAGTGTTTGTTGATTCAAAAAGCAGACCCTGTTCCTGCAGAAAAAACCACTAGGGAAATAACAATGATGGTTTATTGTTCTGTCGGGCTCTCTGGTAGAATCCTCCCAAAACTTCACAGGTATAAATTTCAGACACACACACGTTTGAAAATTCAAAACAATGTTCTTTATAATGAAAAGTCACTTAAACTAAGCCCTCTTTTGGTATAGCAAAGAGCACTCGTCTCCAAACAAACTGGTAATTTGTACAAGTCCCTTATCAGTTCTGTGATACTTAGCTTGCATCTGTGAGGCAATTCACAGTCCTTCTTCTTTCACAAAGTGAAACACACTTTCCTCTGGTTTAGTTTCAAAGTGGGGGGAAATCAGCACACACAAAGTCAAAGTCAGTAAAGCAGTCACGAAACACAACGATCAGATAATCCTCCACAATGGCCAAACCCACAGGCTGCTATTTATAGCAGCCTCACTAATTACCACAGCCCCACCCAACTACAGGTGGCCTCATTTTCTTTGATAATAATCTCTCAGTTGTTGTTGCCTATGCATCGCTCTCCGCATGCGTGGCTGTATCATTAACTCTTGTTCTGAATCCAAGGAGGAGCTAGATACTTGATCTCCTTCTGAGCTGTCTGCCACACTCTCCTCCTCCCTGTCACTCATGTCTTCTTGGTCATAGGAGCCTTCATCTTCAGATTCCACCGGGGGCAAAACAGGCCTGCAGCATGTGGATGTCTCCCCCACATCCACAGTCCTTGGGGCAGGAGCTGGGCCAGAGCTAACCACAACAGTTTATTAATTTTATGGTAAGGATAAATTCATGCTTCTGTATGACTCATGCACTCTAGAGCTGGGCTGTCAAATTCCTGGCCGATGGGCTGGATGCATCACGCACTAACCACACCCATGCCCAGTTTGAAACTGCTGAAACTCACAGGACCTCCAGAGCTGCGGAGACTAACCCAATTAGGTATTACGGATAGTAGCCCAGCACCACCTACCTAGTCACATGATCATTTAGCTATGCCCACCATGCCATGCCCACCAAGTTACGTCCACAGAAAATTGTTGTTGTTAGAAAATTTGAATCCTACCACTGAAGGGGAATAACTTTGGACTAATTATTGTCAGCTCAAGCCACCTATCAGGGTCGTTGTTGTGGGGAAAATAGGAGGTGGAAGGAGAATTAAATACCGTATGTTTGCCACCTTAAGTTAAAGCTAGGATGAAAAAATAATAAATAGCTTTTATACATCTCTCTTAATGTGTCCTTTGTCTCTCGTTATCACTATAATGTTGGCAAGTTACTCTCAATAGATAATTTCTTTTACCACTTCTAATGATTCCTCTTTTCTTGCTGTGCCTGGCTGAAAATGAAGGTATAATAAAATTATTTCAGGCTAATATAATTTGCAACAGACTTGTTTTCCTGAAGTTGGCTTTCTCATATGGCAATCAGGGATTGCGTAACAAATAGAGTGTCAGTAATCTTACCGCTCTTAGCAGCACTTCCATTGTAATTAGTACTTGAAAATATTTCTGATCATGGGCACCTTGAAGCATGAATCCTTAAGATCAAGTTTGGTTTGTTCTTCATCTTTCTCCTTTAGAAAAAGTGGCAGGAGCTGACATGTTAGGCAGTAAACACTTGAAGAGCCTTCCTCTGCTGGCTTTCTTCCATTCTGGCACCAGTTTGCTTTTAAACAGCAAAAACCATTATTTGCTTTGCCCAAAGAAAGTCTGGGTCAAAGCTTGGGGAATTGGCAGTTGAAAGAGAATGTATTTCAGTTCTTTTCCTATGAGAAATTTCCATCAGGGTAAAAAGTGGAGTGAGAAAGGAGGGGGGAGGGCTTCTCAAAGCCTTGAGTATTAAATGTGGAAGCAGTCTATCTTATTGCATGTCTGAATGAAGCACCTGAAATTCATTTGCTCTGTCATAATCATCATTAAGATAAGTTCATCTCAGTACCTGAGTTTTTAATTAGCATTAAAGGACTTCAGCCAAACTAGGTGATAAGAGCTAGCAGATACTTTACTGCTGTTCTAGCTATTTTGAAAAGAGGATTTTTTTCCCATTTCATTATTATTATAATTCTTGCTGTAAGCTATATTCAGAACTATGTACAATGGAAAGGACATGACATAATTAAACAAGCATAAATAATGTAGGAAGAAAAAAGTTAATGGCATAAATAAAAATAGGTCATTGGGTTTTTTCCCCCATATAACTCAGTTTTGCTTATTTCTTATCATTTCACATTTTGTTAACAAGGCTATAGAGAGACAGAGAGAGAGAGCAGATCATCCACGCTAGCTGAGACAGATATTCTGGACTGCAATCCCCGTGATGCATGATTGTTCAATCTTGTAGGGATACAAAACAAAGATTTAAGATGGAGAAATCTAATCGCTTTATTAAACTTTTTTAAAAATCCCTTTTTTGTATAGCACAGTATATAATAAATGATCAACTCCTGTCCATCACCAGAATTCAGATGGATACATTATATCTAAGTCAAAAGAGACTTCTATCATTTTCATATTTTCTTCTTCACAAATTTCTGTATTCTGAAATCATTGTCTGTCTTGTCTTATTTTTGAATCGAAATTACTGCACATTTATTTGTTCTTAATGCTGGTTTGTCCCATGATTAACCCTGCTATTTCAAGTGATTTTTGCCTATTCATTACACGCCCAACCATTTGTCTCCAGTACAATCCAACATAATGTTAAATACTTCTAAAGCCTACTGCTCTTGGTCAGAAATGTAAGTGTGAATAACTAAATTGCTACTAGTTAAGTTGTGATTATGTAAATTTCTTCATCCCCATCTGATGAAAAGAATTGTAATCCATGAAAAATTGTTAAAATGTCACAATAGTTTCCATTGTTCTTTCCTCAGTGCTAATGATTTCATACAATTATTCTTAGGTCAACCAAAAACTTCATAATGTTATATGAAGAAGTCATTGAAGATTGAAGTCCCTGAAAATACCTGTTTCTGGTCTCTAGTCTTTGCTTCATTCATACTTTTGATTATAAGAATAAAGTCTAATGCAGATTAAACTTCAAAAAGAGAATAGAGGGGAGTGAAAAGTGCAAGAAAAAAGAAAGAGGAAAAATAATAACAAAGGAGAAAAAATATATAAAGTGTATTCTAACCATCCACAATTTTTAAAAAATAAAATAATGATTTTTTTTATTCCCTCTAAGATTACTAACTTTTTTTTTTTATTCAATACCCCATCTCCTATCTATAAACAAATAGATAAAACATCAACTTTTCACTCTGGAGTGAGCAGAAAGTGCATCAAGAGTTGTCAGAAGTAATAACATATAATAGCATCTAAAATAAGTAATAATCTTGTTTTAACTTTGATTATAAAACCATTTTTTTTAGACATACCATATTGGGAATATAGACAGATACAAACCCAGGTTGTGTCAAAACAAACCTTTGTTATTCTCAACAAAAGCATTTATAGAAGAAAAATAATAGGCAAACAAAAATGACTGAGTCAAATCAAGAAAATTGATGGCAGAAGGACATAAATCTATATACAGATATACACAGATTAACACAGAGTTGGAAGGTACCTTAAAGGTCATCTAATCCAACCCCCCCTCCCCCACTCAGCTGTTTTCCAGTCCTCTGGTAGTATCCTGGTGTTCCAGGATTTTTGAAAGATGTGGTGCGGTCGTTCTAAGTTGACATCTACCAGCTCCTTTCGAACTCTGGGTGGTTCTAAGTTGACATCTACCAGCTCCTTTCGAACTCTGGGTGGTTCTAAGTTGACATCTACCAGCTCCTTTCGAACTCTGGGATGTATTCTGTCCGGTTCTGACGATTTGTATTCATCAAGATCAGACAGGTTTTCTGTTACTATTCTTTTGCATATTTAAACTTTTGTTTCCAGTCTGTTTTTTACAGTTATGTTTCTGGTAGATTGGGCTACAGTTCCCTTTTGTATGAAGACTGAAGCAAAGAATGAGTTAAGTAGCTCTGCTTTCTCTATGTTGCCTGTTACCTCCTTGCTGTCTTCTCTCTTTAATGGACTAACTGATCCCTTGATTTTTTTTTTCTTTATATATTGGAAGAAACTTTTTAAAAATTATCTTTGACTTTTGCTGCAAGTCTTTGGCTATTTACTGATATTCTGCCTTAGTTATGTGTCCCTCTTTCCATTTCTTGTACTTGCCTTTTTGTCTTTCAGTTTGTCAGTGAGATCTTTTTTGCAGCTATGCTGATTTCTTCTTGGATTTTTTGTTTTATTTTCTCAGTGGTAATGCGCTGGTCTGGGCTTTTTTGATCATATTTTTCAGAGTTTCCCAAGATTCTTGAGTTGTCTTTTCCTTTAGGATTTCCGCCAAAGGAATCTCCCAAGTTCTCTTTGAGTATATTAAATTCAGCTATTTTAAAATCTAGGACTCTGGTGTCATTGTGTTCTATTGCTTGTGTTTGCATTATGTTGAATTCTAGTATGACCTGGTCAATCTTTCAGAAGGTTCCTGCAGTTTCAACTCCCTCTATCGCTTCTTCTCTGTAAGTATTAAGTCCAGTATGGCTGTTCCTCTAGTTCCCTCCTCTATCTTTTGGACAACAAAATTATCAGCTACCGTAGGTTGGTTAGGAACCTATTTGATTTTTCACTTAGTGCGGAATTAATTTTCCAATTATCAGAGTAATTGAAATCAGAGTAATTGAAATCCCATTACTACTGTAGTGTGTTTCCTAAATATGTTTGTTAGTTGGTTGGCAAAAAGAATATCAGTTTTTTCTGCTTGATTGGGTGGCCTAGAGTATACCCCTATGGCCATGTCATTGGGGGGGGGGTTCTTTTATGTTGACCCATATGCATTCTAGGATGTTTTCATCTTAGTCACATCTTTGATTTTAGCTTCAGGGAGACAACAACAACAAGAGTCCACAACAGATACAAGCTTAATTTTAACCTCTCCAAACTTTACTGTAAAAAATATGACTTTAGTAATCGAGTTGTCGAAGCATGGAATTCACTACTGGACTCTGTAGTATCATCCCCTAACCCCCAACACTTTACCCTTAGACTATCCACGGTTGACCTCACCAAGTTCCTAAGAGGTCAGTGAGGGGCGTACATAAGTGCACCAGAGTGCCTACCATCCCCTGTCCTATTGTCTCTCCTATATCTCCTATATCTTCTCTTCTATACCTATATCTTTTTCTGCTATTCTCTCATTGTTATATTTCACTCCTTTATTTTCTCCTCTATTCCCCCTTTAATACATTCTACCTGATTATATCCTCTATAACCCTCATTGTGTATTATTGTGTATTGGACAAAACAAATAAAAAAAACATAGATATGGATTGACTGTCTGGTCTACAGAGGGTAGGTTCTGTTCCTTTGAGAATTGAATCTCCTATCACCAGCATTTGCCTTTTTTCCCCTTGGAATATTTGGGGTGTGTTTTTTTAATCTATCATACTGGTGTTTCATGGTGCTGCTTTATTAGGACCATTTGATGATGTTTCTTTTCTCTGTGTTTGCATGCATCTTCTAGTGAGAGCCCATGTTATAGATTGCTTAGCACAAGTGGGGTTGCTTTTGAGTAGGATGATTTGGACAGTGGTTTTGTACCAGGCTTGTATCAGTGACATGTTTCCATCTCTTTTCTTCTTCTAAGGGTTTAGGTTTGTTATGATAGAAATGGCTATTATATCTTATTATGTAAAAGTAAAAAGTTGACCTTGTACTGGTGTGTATGTCATTACCTTATTCTACTGTAGGTATCCCCAACACCCAGACTGTAGCTGACTACTGGGCTGTGGCCTATTCAGAATTGGGCCATGTGAGTGATTGGCTGGAGCGCAAGTGTGCATGTGCAACGCAACTTGCACGAGAAACAGGCTGGCTGGCATTTGTGTGCCAGCCCACTACACACAACAGTCAAACTGCATGCATGCATATCAGCCTGCCATTCACACCAGGGCTGTGTGAATATGTGTGCACACATATGTTCCAGCCAATCACTTGCATGGCACAATTCCAAATAGGCCACAGCCCAGTCGTTTACCTTGGTTATTTCTGATATAGGAAGTTATGATATAAAATGGTACAAACTTTATTGAATAGCAAAGAAACTAAACGTTCTTGTGATCATTGATTAGTAAAGTTTTCATAATAAAAATTAGCTCACCAATACCTGGCAACAGATAAACAACAGAATCTGTACCCAATTATTATAAGTTCATGTATTTGCCATACACTAAATAAATAAATGAAGCTCACTAAACATTACTATTAGGCATACTTTTTCTTTATGTATTCATCTAATTCCAATGTATGAAATGAAAACTATGTTGTCTACCTCAAGAGCAACTTAATCAAACAGTGGTGTTCTTTTAAAAGATTATTTTCTTCTTTGCCTAGATTATAAAACTGTAACATGAACAAACAATTAAGCATATTAAAATATTCCCAAAGCACCAGCTGGAACTGACTTGTTTCCAAAACAGATTTTCCTCCTTTTATATATGCATAATCTGTTCATTAGATACTTGGCAACATTTTCCCCATATATCATAGAATGCTGCTATTTCAGAAACATTTTATGAATTTAATATTTTTGACACTAACAAGTCAGGTCTATGGCAAAACAAGACAAAGCAAAGAAGCACTTCATTCAAAATGCACTTAAATACATCCAGCTAACAGTGGGTTTACTTGAATGCTCTAAAATTGTTGAATTAAGAAGAAATGACAATTCCAGTGAAATGTTTACTGTGAAAGCACAAAGAGTGTATTTTTCACATGAAACATAATTTTATAAAGATAATGATTTGAGGAAAATCCAGTTTTCATTAATAACGTGAACAGTTTTTTCCAATTCAATAGACATAGCAATTATCATCCACTGATTAATTGATAAGTCTTGGTCCATCACTTGAAAAGAATAATTCTATTTATTTCAGGGCACTATTTGTACTTGTTAAGAACAGAATGGCTTATGTTTAATTATTCTTCCATGAAGGATGAATATACTGTTCCCCATTGAAAGATCTCCTTTCCAAACTGAAGGATTGAGACACTTCAATTCAGCAGACTATTTTTGGAAGAACAGAGAAATAAGAGCACTAAGATCATTTTGCTTTTCTCTACAGGAGGCCAGCTTTGAAGAAATGATTGTAGTATTTGACAGTGCTTTACAAAGAACAGTAACAAAACCTAGAGTGACAAAAGACAATAATAAGAAGGGGACATCCAAAATACTGAAAAGAAATAGATAAAAATTAAATTGAAAATAGAAAGTGATCTCCATCCCATATTAAAATGGAGAGTTAATGAATACATAGTCTAACATATAATGAATTGTACCTTTATATGACAATCATGTAGTAATTTATTGTATATGTATGAAGGGGAGATATTATTTCAGTTTCCATCAGCCTACCCAATTTGTCCATTATAAGTAAAGCCAAAACCCAAAATGTACTGAAACTATCTTTAGATATATGCATTTTGATATGTTCATGTTCTAAAATGTATACATTTAATCATCTCATTTATATAGCCATCTATTTCATATGTGTGACTCTGAGTGGCTTCCAATAAAATAGATAAAACACATAAAATATAACAAATAAAACACACAGCAGCCAAGAATAATAAAACTACTATTAACATAACCACAAGACATATTGAGGGAAAGTGGGAAGAAGAAAAGCAGAGGTAACTCAGGAAATAACATACGTAATGTGTTTGGGGAAAATTTCATACAAAATATGCAATGTTTATAAAATGGCACACAACGAACAAGGAGAAATGTGCATGAAAATGTGTGGATATTTAAGGACACTTTTAGAAAATGCAAAATGGTACAGACATAAGAAGAAATTCAGGGTTAGAAAAAAATCAAAAGCAATGGAAACTGAAATTGGTATATTATTATTTCATATTTGGCTCTCTTGTATTTGTGGATCGCATTGCCTATTCTCAAGACTGAAAACCAAGGAATCTATTTTCAGTTTATAGCATACAAATTCTTAAGTAGCATTCTGGTACAGCAAGATTAAAAACTGTCTAAGTAATGATTATAAAATTACTTGGCCTTTTCTTTATGAGCTGGCTTTGCAAATTATAAACATGCCTCTTTACATATTTTCATTAAATTGGAAGTAAAAACATTGGGAAGAAATGTAATGGACTCTGATACAGGCCTAAAATGCCAGACTTCAAATGCTTTTGGCAAATTTTTCCTGATTTTTATGGTAATACATAACACTATTCCATCAACATCAAACAAATACGGATCTGTGCATATTATGCAGAGCAAATCATTAAAGCAATCAAATTTTTCAGCAAAAGCTTGCCAATTTTTTGTTCCCATTATAGTAAGTGAATTATTCAAAGTGCTCCCAGTTCAGTAGGATGGTCTTTCTCATTAACAACAGCATTTCTCCTTATGATCATATATTTAAGACAAAGGAGATCTTAAAAATACTTTCCTAATAACTTATTTTTCTTTAATTTTTGTATGGTAGTGTGATTCTTTTTCACATTCTACCATTCTTCAGTTTTCAAAGACTCTCTGAGAATTGTGTTCATGAGAGTTCAGAATTAATTACTTCACGCAGTACATTTTCTCATACTGAACAACTTGGGGATTGTGTTACAAGGGAATGGAAGAAGCCTTGTGAAATTTGTATAATTGCTATGTTCTATTAATTAATGATAACTATTAATTGATACCAGTGGGTCTGTGAAGTAATATATACAAAAAAGTAAACTCTTTGTACAGTTCTGTGATTTTACATATCAGGACATAGCAAAAATAATTTGATCCTTAGAAGTTCTTTAAAGCAGTTAAATACAACCTTAGATGAAGAACAACACATGACATATTACACTATGTCAGCATTTATTTTACAATAAGAAATCCAAAGTGGAGAAGCACATCTCTCTTGAGGTCCCTCAACATTCCATTCAGGTTGAGGTCTGGATTTCTGACCATTTCAACAACTTTCTTTTTTTCAACCATTCTGTTGTAGATTTGTTTGGGATCACTGTCCTCTTGCATGATCCAATGTTGTCCAAGCTTTAGCCATCAGACAGATGGCTACACATTTGACTCTAGAATGCTTTGGTGTATAGAGGAGTTCACAGCCAACTCAATAACTGCAAGGTGCCCAGTTTGTGTGCCTGCAAAACAAGCCCAGATCATCAATCCTCCATTACCGTGCATGATAGTTCATATGGGAAGTTTGGGCTGATATGCTATTCTGTCCTGGTAATGGGCCCAATAGTTAGATGCACACAAATCCTACTTAATAAAAGGATTCATTATATACAAAAGTTTCAATATTGCAAAAGTCTAGTAAGAGTTTTTTCAGAGAGAGAAGCAAGTTAGCAAAATGTTACCAGTTGGCTAAAATCCTAGAGCAAAGATAACCCAGTAATAATTACCAGTTATAGCCAGAGTCCTCAGAGAAGTTTTCAGAAAATAACTGGAAGAATAAAGCTCATAAGCAAAGCCAAGAATGTAACTTTTAAAATCCAAACTGAAGGCAATGGACAAGACAAGACGATTCCTCAATGAACGACGTTGTTTTTCTGCAACAAGGCAGAGTGTGCCTCACCCTTAAATAGTATAAAGATGTGATCCAATTATCCAGCAGCACTACCTATAATTTCTTCTTCTTGCCAACCAGTCGTGTCTTTTCCATGACCTTCACACCCTGGCATCCTAGTGGCTCCTCCTCTTCCTCTGAGTCACTGAGTCCTGGACATGCTAACTCATTGCTGACAGGAAGTACTATATCATCCCTGACAGAAGTGCTGTGTCATTCCTGACAGGAAATGCTGAAGGCCTAACCCCTCATCACCATCATCATCATTATTATTATTATTATTATTATTATTATTATTATTATTATTATTATATTTATTTATTTATCTATTTATCTATCTATTTATTTATTTATTTGTTTGTTTGTTTGTTTGTTTGTTTGTTTGTTTGTTTGTTTATTTATTTATTTATTTATTTATTTATTTATTTATTTATTTATTTATTTATTTATTAGATTTGTATGCTCTCCAAAGACTCGGGGAAGCTCACAACAATAACAACAATGTAACAAATCTAAATTAAAAGAAGTCTAAAACCCATTATTTAAAAACCAGACAACACACTCATACCATACATAAATACCATACATAAATAATATAACCCAGGGGCTCAGCTTCCTCATGCCTGACGATATAGGTGGGTCTTTAATAGCTTACAAAAGGCAAGGAGGGTGGGGGCAGTTCTAATCTCCAGGGGGAGTTGGTTCCAGAGGGCCGAGGCCACCACAGAGAAGGCTCTTCCCCTGGGGTCCACCAGATGGCATTATTTTGTCGACTGGACATAGAGAAGGCCAACTCTGTAGGACCTAATTGGTCACTGGGGTTCATGCAGCAGAAGGCGGTTCTGGTCCAATGCCATGAAGGGCTTTATAGGTCATTACCAACACTTTGAATTGTGACCGGAAACTAATCGGCAACAAGTGCAGAACGCAGAGTGTTGACGAAACCTAAGCAGAAGCCCCACGATAGCTCTCGCGGCTACATTCTGCATGATCTGAAGTTTCTTGACACTTTTCAAAGGTAGCCCCATGTAGAGAGTGTTGCAGTAGTCGAACCTATCATAGTCAGGTGCTAAAATTACAGTATGCGTGTCTCGCCCTTCCTCAGACTCAGAGTCCATAACTATTTGTACAAGACATGAACGAACCATCACATATGATTGTCTTTGACTTTTACCTAATGTGGCACTGTGTATTATGGCAAAAAACTCCATTTTGGTCTCATCTGTCCAAAGAACTGTGTTCCAGAAGTCTTGTGATTTGTTCAGATGCAACTTTGAAATCTAAGCTGTGCTGCCAGGTTGTTTTTAGACAGAAGGTTTTCTCCTGGCAACTCTTCCAAACAAACCATACATGTTCAGTCCTTTATTAATTGTACTGTCACGAACGTTAACAATTAACATGCTAACTGAGGCCTGTAGAGTATGAGATGTAACACTTGGAGATTTTGCAAGGGCTAATAGGGTGAACTGGCTGGAACATCCACTCCTGGGATGATTGGCAACTATCTTGAATTTTTCCACTTGTGAATAGCTTTCCTCAGTTTAGAATGATGGACTTTAAATTGTTTGGAAATGGCCTTAAACTCTTCCCAGATTGATGGACAGCAACAATTGCTTCTCTAAGATCATTACTGATGTCTTTACTCTTTGGCATTTACACACACCTCAATATTGGGGACCAGCAAACTCCTCAAACTTTGGCTTTTATAAAAGTAGTTATACTTGTTGATAATCAATTGATCAAGGGCACTTGATTAGCATCACCTGGCTGTTACTTAGCCTCTTTGTAGCTATGGGAGCAGTAAGGAAGGGTTTACTTAGTTTTACATTCATGGCTTCTCCATTTTGCCTTTTTTTTTTTTGCAAAATAAATGATGACGTGGTGTAATATGTCATGTGTTTTTATTTAACTCTGTATTTACCTACTTTTAACAATTGCTAAGGGACAGATAATTATTATGTCCTGATACATAAAATCACACACATACAGTACAAAAAGGTTAGAATCTGGTGTACAGTACTTCTTTTGAAAATACTGAGTTTTATCTTCCTTTCCTATCTACCTTTCCTATCTGTTTTTTTCCCCAGGTTAGCTTTATTTTACTTAATATATTTATTTATTCAACAAAGAACTTTTATGGTTTCTTTCTCCTTTATTTTCTCTATGTGTTTGTTTTAAGATCCTTCAACACATCTATAAACATTGTGATTCCCCTAGTTTACTAATAACTTCTTCTAATGCCCGGATGGCATTGTTTTGACTGTGTAAGAACTGGCATATGGAGAACTGAAATTGCTGCTAATTTATGAGTCACATGATTTATGTATGTTTTACTTACTTCTACTATGTGTTGCAAAGTACATCCAAAATGATAAAGGGACCTCGTGAGTGATTGTCACTTGTTTGGCATTTAAACAACTTTTCACAAATTGCATTTATAGGCTAATATATATGTTAATTAATTGCAGAATTAGCCATTTATGCTATTGTTTACAAAAGGTAGCTTTTCATGCTCCTGTAGAAACAAAGATTTTCAGCTTGCTTGACAAGATGCAAATGAACAGTGCTAAAAATAATTTTAACATGAAAGCTGCTTTCACAAGAAGGAATCACATCCACTGAGATACACAACTATTATGTTTCCATATCAATAGAAAACAGTCTTTCAGTATGCCCCACTGACTTGGCAACTATGAGGATTCTCCTACAGTCAGAGGGAAATAAGCTGATACTATAACTACCCCAAATACAAAAAATAAATAAAAAATAGAACCAGGCCTCATATTCAAAAGAGGCGCTCAGTAGTCTGTTACGTAGGGCAAAGAAATGGCCATTAGAAGCAAAGAGATGGGAGGGGAGAGGGGACATGCCTGCTGGAGACCACACCAATTGTAATAGAAGCATTTGTATATGTAGTGAAGCACAGCAGGTGGAATGGACTGCTTGGCTTCCACCAGTAGAGAGAAAATGAGGACTGCCTCTACCCTCCTTGCCTTTCGCAAACTACTGAAAACCCACCTATGCCGCCAGGCTTGGGGGACATAACTGACCCTTAGCTGTTTCATTTTATGTATGGTTTAATTGCATGGTATGACTGTTTTTATAATTGGGTTTTTATAATTGTTTTTAATATTAGATTTGTGCTTTGTATTTTGTTGTGAGCCACTCTGAGTCTTTGGAGAGGGGTGGCATACAAGTCTTAAAAATTATTATTATTATTATTATTATTATTATTATTATTATTATTATTATTATTGGTGGTGTTATTGTTATTGTTGTTGTTGTTATTGTTATTATTATTACACTTGATGCAAAGCCAGAAAATTAGAGATCAAAGCCAAAAAATCAGGTAGAGGTCACTTTTCCAGCAGGTAGAGAATGGCATCTCTTCCTACTCTCCCCAAATGGTAGGTGGTCCATCCACATGCCAGGACAAGGAGAAAGTGCAGATCACATCTTCATTAACACCCCCACAGTCTAAAGACTCTTCATGACCCAGCTCTACAAAAAATAGAGCACCTCCTTTATGAAACCAGGTTGCAACCCCTTGGACTCTTCTGCCTTGAAAGACAACGTTTAAGGGGTGATTTGATCGAAGTGTATAAAATCATGCATGGAATAGAAAAAGTGGATAGAGAAAAAATATTTTCTCTATCACACAATCCTAAGACGAGGGGGCACTCCCGAAAACTCATAGGTAAGAAAGTGAGGACAAATAAAGGGAAATATTCCTTCACCCAGAGGGTCGTTGGTATATGGAATTCACTTCCAGAAGAGGTCAGGACAAGTGACAGCCTTGATAGCTTCAAGGCAGGATTAGAGAGATTCATAGATGCCAAGTGTATCAGTGGTTATTGAAACGGATGTCCATGTGCCGCCTCTATGTTGGTTGAGGCAGGCAGGATTCCCTTGGGTACGTTTGTTGGGGGTCAAGGGAAAGGGAGTGTTTTGCCTTCTCTTTCTGCTCAAGATCCCCATGTAGAATTAGTGGGCCACTGTGTGACACAGAATGCTGGACTCGATAGGCTTTGGCCTGATTCAGCATGGCTCTTCTTATGTTCTTATGTTCTAAATATCAATGCTACAGAAGAATAAAGCATCTATGATAAGCAAATTAGGAAAAATAAAAAGTAGCATTCATTTTAAAACAGCTCGAACAACATTCTAGTGGTGATAATGGCATAATCATTTGAAATTCAAAAACGTTTGCGGAAAGAGGTTCAACTTAGACAACTTCTACAAGGCAAGCAACATTCGGATAAGTTAAATCTCCAAGGGAAGACAGTTCCAAAGCACAAAGGTCATGAGAGTGAAACATAACTTCATGGCATCAGTATCCTAGCCTCCATAAGTGAGTGTCCATCAGTACTTTTTCCTGTATTGTATTGAATGAGTCAGTTTCAGGTTGGAGATCATGATCCTAAAAGTACTTAATTACAAATCTTTTTTATTGGTTAAAGCCAGCACTTTATATTGTACCTTAAGATTCACTAACAATTAATTAGCAGATTACAGCACACATGTAATATTTATTTATTTATTTATTTATTATTTGGATTTGTATACCGCCCCTCTCCGAAGACTCGGGGCGGCTCACAACAAGTGAAACAAATCATAATAATCCAATTAATTAAAATATTTAAAGATTTAAAAAATCCCATATACTAACAGACACACACACAAGCATACCACGTATAAATTAAATGTGCCCAGGGGGAGATGTTTAATTTCCCCATGCCTGACGGCAAAGGTGGGTCTTAAGGAGTTTACGGAAGGCAGGAAGAGTAGGGGCAGTTCTAATCTCCGGGGGGAGTTGGTTCCAGAGAGCTGGTGCCGCCACAGAGAAGGCTCTTCCCCTGGGGCCCGCCAACTGACATTGTTTAGTTAACAGGACCCGGAGAAGGCCCACCATGTTTCCTTGAATAGAACACTCAGTCTTATTTTCTTTTTCTTCAGTCCCCAAATAAGCACCAGGACTTATTTTCAGGGAAGGTCTTATCTGCTTATAGGGGTGAATTAATATTACCTATTCCTCCTTTGACGCCTGTGCAACTGCTCCCTTCATGACATAATCCACTATTGGATCGCCCATAACAACATCCCCTTCAGAGTCTGATGACTCCCTAATTGGAGAACTGACTGGTGGGCTGGCTACACCCATCTCCATAGTTCCCTCTAAGCTGAGCAGTGAGCAATCGCTCACTTAAAAATCATAATCAACTCAGAGTTTTCCAAACCTGCCCAGAAGCCGAGAGGGAAAGAGTGAGAGGGAAGGAGAGAGAGAAGAAGAGAGGAAGAGAGAGAAACAGATAGGAAAAAAGAGAGGAAGGAAAAGAAAAAGAAAAAGAATGGGAGTAAGGAAGAGAGAAAGAAAATCAAAATCTAGTTTGAAACTAGCTCAACTATTTAAGTGGCATTTTGATATTGATAGAGTTGCCCTATTATGAGCTCACTGTTATAGACACACAGTACATTATTTTATTTTGAAATTCTCTGAGGCAAAACAGGGTGGGTTTTTTATTTGTTTGTTTGTTTGTTTATTTATTTATTATTTCTGTGCCACTCAGTCCCAAAGGGACTGCCGCTCAGACACTATAATTTTCCGCGCCCCCCCCCCCAAAAAAAATTAGACGGAACACTGCCAATCTCCCTGTCTGTCTCCTCTCCCCCACTGTCTGCTTCTGCTTGTTAGCTAGTTTCACTGTCCAATTCAGCTAGCAACCAAACAGGTCTCCGATAAACCGAGGATTCCCATAAATTTACATCAAAATACCCAGCTGCAGGAGCTGGCCCAGAGCCAACCACAACAGGGCTTAAATGGGCTTATTGGGGTAGGGCTTATTTATTTATTTATTTATTTATTTATTATTTATTATTTAGATTTGTATGCCGCCCCTCTCCGAAGACTCGGGGCAGCTCACAACAGAGTAAAACAAATCATAAATAATACGAATAAGCTTAAAATATTTAAAGATTTAAAAAAAAACCATATACTAACAGACACACACACAAGCATGTATAAATTAAACATGCCCAGGGGGAGATGTTTCAACTCCCCCATGCCTGACGGCAAAGGTGGGTTTTAAGGAGTTTACGGAAGGCAGGAAGAGTAGGGGCAGTTCTAATCTCTGGGGGGAGTTGGTTCCAGAGAGTCGGTGCCGCCACAGAGAAGGCTCTCCCCCTGGGGCCCGCCAACCGACACTGTTTAGTTGACGGGACCTGGAGAAGGCCCACTCTGTGGGACCTAATCGGTCGCTGGGATTCATGCGGCAGGAGGCAGTCTCGGAGATATTCTGGTCCGATGCCATGAAGGGCTTTAAAGGTCATAACCAACACTTTGAATTGTGACCGGAAATTGATCGGCAGCCAATGCAGACTGCGGAGTGATGGTGAAACATGGGCATACCTAGGTAAGCCCATGACTGCTCTCGCAGCTGCATTCTGCACGATCTGAAGTTTCCGAACACTTTTCAAAGGTAGCCCCATGTAGAGAGCATTACAGTAGTCGAACCTCGAAGTGATGAGGGCATGAGTGACTGTGAGCAATGAGTCCCAGTCCAGATAGGGCCGCAACTGGTGCACCAGGCGAACCTGGGCAAACGCCCCCCTCGCCACAGCTGAGAGATGGTTTTCTAATGTGAGCTGTGGATCGAGGAGGACGCCCAAGTTGCGGACCCTCTCTGAGGGGGTCAATGATTCCCCCCCCCCAGGGTAATGGACGGACAGATGGGATTGTCCTTGGGAGGCAAAACCCACAGCCACTCCGTCTTATCCGGGTTGAGTTTGAGTCTGTTGACACCCATCCAGGCCCCAACAGCCTCCAGGCACCGGCACATCACTTCCACTGCTTCGTTGACTGGACATGGGGTGGAGATGTAAAGCTGGGTATCATCAGCATATTGATGATACCTCACCCCATGTCCTTGGATGATCTCGCCCAGCGGTTTCATGTAGATGTTAAACAGCAGGGGGGAGAGGACCGACCCCTGAGGCACCCCACAAGGGAGAGACCTTGGAGCTGACCTCTGACCCCCCACTAACACCGACTGCGACCGGCCAGAGAGGTAGGAGGAGAACCACTGGAGAACAGTGCCTCCCACTCCCAACCCCTCCAGCCGGCGCAGAAGGATACCATGGTCGATGGTATCGAAAGCCGCTGAGAAGTCAAGGAGCACCAGGACAGAGGATAAACCCCTGTCCCAGGCCCGCCAGAGATCATCCATCAACGCGACTAAAGCGGTTTCCATGCTGTAACCGGGCCTGAAACCAGACTGCTGGGGACCTAGATAATCGGCTTCTTCCAAGGACCGCTGGAGCTGGAGTGCCACCACCTTCTCGACAACCTTCCCCATAAAGGGAAGGTTGGAGACTGGACGATAGTTATTAAGTACGGCTGGGTCCAGGGAAGGCTTCTTGAGGAGGGGGCGCACAAGCACTTCTTTATAGTGTTGAAAAAACTCCCCTC
Organism: Erythrolamprus reginae; assembly: GCF_031021105.1. Taxonomy (NCBI): domain Eukaryota; kingdom Metazoa; phylum Chordata; class Lepidosauria; order Squamata; family Dipsadidae; genus Erythrolamprus; species Erythrolamprus reginae. The sequence goes on along the minus strand of NC_091953.1, from coordinate 94,510,638 downwards.
CCCAAGGAAGCGTTGGTAATCTCCTGGGCCCAGCTCCGTGTCACCTCCCTGCTGGCCGAAACCAGCCAGGAGGGACACGGATCCAGTATTATATTAAGTGCAGGCATGAAAATCGGGCAAGGCCTTATTTTTGGGTTACCGTATATACTCGAGTATAAGCCGAGTTTTTTAGCCCCAAAAATGGGCTGAAAAACACAGCCTCGGCTTATACTCGGGTCACCACACGAGGGCGCCATTGCTTGAGCCAGAGCGAGGAGGCACCAGCTTTTGTCCCCTCTGGCACGCCGTAGTTCCTCTCCCTAGCTCAAGCAAAGAAGGCAGCCATTTGCAATGGTGAGTCGGATTAAAAAGGGCCCCTGCTGTCAGATTCTCCTCCCCCTCCTTTGAAAGGATTTAAACTGTTTAAAAAATGGTATTTTGTGGTAGTTGCTGTCCTTGCTTGGATAGGATCTAATAATGTGTTATGAGGCAGAGCTAGACAGGAATTCTTTTTCTATCTGTCTATCTTTCTATCTATCTATTTTTCTATCTATCTATTTTTCTATCTATCTATCTATCTATCTATCTATCTATCTGTATCTATTTCTTTCTTTCTATCTATCTATCTATCTATCTATTTTTCTATCTGTCTGTCTATCTTTATATCTATCTGTCTATCTATCTATCTATCTATCTATCTATCTATCATCTATCTATCTATCTGTATCTATTTCTTTCTATCTATTTTTCTATCTACAGTAACTATTTTTCTTTCTATCTATCTATCTATCTATCTGTATCTATTTCTATCTATCTATCTATCTATCTATTTTTCTATCTGTCTGTCTGTCTATCTATCTTTCTATCTATCTATATCTATCTATCTATCTATCATTTCTATCTATCTATCTATCTATCTATTTTTCTGTCTGTCTGTCTGTCTATCTATCTTTCTATCTATATCTATCTATCTATCTATCTATCTATCTATCTATTTGGTTTTCTATGCTGATAACCTCACAGCAGCTAATGCTGAAGCTCTTCTTTGGATACACTTATTTGTTTGTTTGTTTGTTTATTTATTTATTTAATTGGATTTGTATGCAATCCCTCTCCAAGGACTCAGGGTAGCTCACAGCATATATAAAAACAGAACAATAATGTAAATCCAATTAATGATGAGAAGGAATCCAGTTTTGAAGGATTTTAACTCTTAGGTTTTAGCTTTGTTCCTGATCGAGCTACTTTTTTTACTTTTTAATTTATTGTTAATATTGTTAATTTGTTTACCCTCTTTTAAATTTACAGAGCTAGTTTACTGGTTTTCTTTAAAATAAATATTCTAAAACATGTGAGATCTACGCATGCGTCGCCAGGATTGACGCACCAAGGGAAAGCTCTCCCACATGAAGAAAAAGAAATAAAAGTTAACCCTTAACTACCCTCTCTAGCTTACTAAAAGTGGACTGAGAGGAGAGTGAACTGGATAAACTGTCGAAAAACTTCACCAGAAGGAGTTAAAAGTTGAAGTAAATAACTCTTTTTGACGCGGTTGGGTGAAGAAGTAAGAACAAAGCGAAGATGGCGTCTGCTGTGGAGCTGGAGGAGAAGATGGACTCGTTGCTTAAAGGTTTTGCTGATATGGGTAAATTGCTCCAAGAGATGAAAAAAGATTTATCGGCACTGGGAACCGGAATGGCGGAACTGAAACAACAAACAAAAACTCAAGACCAAAGGATTGGAAAACTGGAAGCGGGGAAATCTCGCCAGGAAATTCGTATCATTAATCTTGAAGATAGACAGCGCCGTGCTAACATACGCTTGAGAGGCTTCCCCAAAGATTTTTTGGGGGGGCAAACAACTTATTCAAGAAATCCTCCAGTGGTTCATTGAGAACAAAGTTACATGTGAGTTGCAAGAATTTGAAAGAGCGCATTGGGCTTTTGGTCCTCGCAGGGGTGATTCAAAAGACATTGTTATCAGATTTCTTTCAGAAAGAAGAGCTGCAGAGATTTTTAAAGAACTCAAACAGATTTTAAACTTACGCTACAAAGCCTTTCCAATACGTGTTTTAAAAGATTTATCTGCCGAGACTCTCAAGATGAGAAACCAGATGAGAGAGATCTCTTCTCAGCTGTATGAAAATGGGATAAAATTTTCTTGGAGATATCCTGCCACCATTATTGTGTTTAAAGATACTAAATTTTTCCAGGCAAAGTCATTAGAAGAAGGAAGGAAGCTGCTTTTACAATTGGGATTAAATCCAGAGGAAGCAATGCAGACCCAGGCATCGATCGACCAGCCAGATGCAGCAGAACAGTTTCACGAGTCAGAACAAACCAAGGAGGAGAAGATTGCCGAACTTCAAAGAGAATTAGCCTCACTGCAATCGGAGAAGCGTGATCAGCCTCGTGTGACCAGACAGAAGAAAAAATAATAAACTGAACTGAGTTGTCGTGCTAATATGGTATTAAGTTTTTCAACTAATTAACTTTTTTTTTCATACTTTTGTACTTCTTGTTGGGGGTTCACGCTAGTTAATAAAGGGAGAGGAGGGAAGGAGGGGGAATCTTTTATTGTTTTGTAAAATGGGGGAGAAGGGAGGGCTTTCAGAGGGAACGTAGATCTAAGAGTGCCTCTCAGTAACGGAAGGTTTTTTTTTTCCGTTGCCTTCCCCTGTGGGAAGGTCAGGGGAGGGGCACAAGGGTGTGGATTCTTTGGGAAAATAAACAATTCTCCGGTAGGCTCTGTTTTGTTGAAAGAGGAAATGCATTTAGTTTATGTGAATGGGTGATCTAAGCCTTCTATCTCTCAATGTAAATGGTCGTTCATCACAGAAAAAGCGATGTAGAATCATGAAGCTAGCTAAAGACTGTAAGGCAGATATTTTATTCTTGTCGGAGACCCATAAGGGAAGGGGAAAAACAAATAAATTAGTAACAAATATTGAATGGGAAAGAATTTATCATTCGAAAGGAACGAATAAATCCAGAGGGGTGGCAATAATGGTTCATAGAAGAGTGGATTTTCAGTTAAGCAATATTAAGAGAGACAAGGATGGTAGAATGTTATTTATTAAGGGGAAAATAAGAAATAATCTAGTAACTCTAGCGGTTATTTATGCCCCTAACGTAAATGCAAAACAATTTATAATAAATGTAAAACGGAAATTAGATAATTTTGCGGAAGGTATAGTGGTTTTAGCAGGTGATTTTAATTTGGAACTAACAACAGGGAAGGGGGATAAGAAAAAGTTACATTTAAATAAAATTAATATGATGGACCTTCATCAAAATGTGGTTAAAAGAGACACTTTCTATTCTGCAAGACATAATAAATTTAGCTGTATAGATTACATGTTAATTAATAAAACAGATAAGGTTAAGTTGAAGAAAGCGGAAGTGAAAGCCATATGGCTATCAGATCATGCTCCTATGTTAGCTGTGTTAGAAATAGGGGTTTGTAACAAACAAAGAATTTGGAGGTATAACCCCATTGTCTCTGCAAATGAGGAGAGCAGAACTAAATTACAAAAGGAACTCAATGGATTTTTTAGTATTAATGCAAAAGGCGAGGTTAAAGAAACAATAGTCTGGGATACACATAAAGCAGTGATGAGAGGTAATTGCATTAGTACGGAAGCTTTCCTTAGGAAATCCTGGAATGTTAAGAGGAATAATCTATTAAAAGAGATAGAATTAATCCAAGAAACTTTAAAAATTACAAGAAACAGAGAATGGAATTTATTACTATCATTTAAGAAAAAGCAATTGCAATTACTTGATGAGGAAAATTGGAATAAAATGAAGATGATTATGAAACATAGAATTAGAAGCTGGAACAAGAAATCTATGAAGCAAATGGTACATTATTTAAAAAAAAGAAAAGAGAAATCTTTTATCTCTGCTTTAAAAAATAAGGATGGTCTAATAAAACGTAATACTGTAGAAATGGAAAAAATAATGAGAGACTTTTATGGGGAATTATATAAAAAAGAGTATGTTGTTTCACAAACTTCAGAGGTTAAAAAGCAATTAAAGAAAGAGGACAGTCAAATGTTAAATGCAAGTAATCTAGAGTTATTAAGGGATTGAAACCTGCTAAAGCTCCTGGTCCAGATGGTTTTACAGCTGAATATTAATAAAGTGTATATGAACGAATTATTACCGTATATGGAGAAATTGTTTAATAATGTAATGGAAACTTTTGAAACTCCACAGACGTGGAAAATGTCAGAAATTATAACAGTCCCAAAACCAGATCGTGATTTAATGGATCCTAGTTCCTATCGCCCTATTAGCTTGTTAAATCAGGACTACAAAATATTTATGAAAATATTGGCAAATAGGATGGAGAATATATTACCAAAAATAATTGGAGAAGATCAATATGGATTTGTGAAAGGAAGGAAAATCTTTGAACCAATAAGAAACGTGATTAATGTTCTACATCATGCTACCAGTACCAAAAGGAAATTAAGCATTTTAAAATTAGATGTTTATAAGGCCTTTGATAAAGTTAATCATGAATACCTATTTCAACTATGTAAAGATTTAAATATGGGAAATAAATTTTGTAAAGTTATAGAAACAATATATAAGGATAATGTAGCTCAAATTAGAGTAAATGGCAATAGAACAGAAATGATTAAAATTCAAAATGGAACTAAACAGGGATGCCCATTATCCCCAATGCTATTTGCATTAGCAATTGAGACCTTAGCAAATAAAATTAGAAATGATAAGGAATGGAGAGGCTATCAAATAGGGGAACTTGAATTGAAATTAAACTTATTTGCAGATGATGCTATAGTAATGTCTGAAACCCCAATTGAAATGATGAAAAAAATAATGATATTACTTCAAGAATTTAAAGATCAATCTGGGCTTAAGGTTAATATAGAAAAGTCAGAGATAATATGCTTAAATACTGGCCCCAAAGAGCAAATTGAAATTCAAAAAATTTCAGGATTGAAACTAGGTTGTAAAAAAATGAAATATTTGGGAATTTGGTTATTTAAAAATCCATCCAAAATAACAACGGCCAATTATAACTTAATATGGAAAAAAATCCAGAAGCAGATCAAAAATTGGAAGGGAAAAATTTAGGAAGAATGGCTAAGATAAGGGCCCTTAAGATGATGATAATACCAAAGATGATGTATTTGTTTCAAGTTTTACCGGGCAGTTTTCCTGAGGCAAAATTAAGAGAATGGGATAATAGACTAAACTTTTGGATTGAAGGAGAGAAAAAATCTAGAATAAGGAAGCATTGGCAGTATGCACAAGAAAAAGAAGGAGGTTGGGGAAGCCCATCTCTAGTAATATATAGAAATGCATTTCAAATTGAAAGGTTAATCGAGCTACAGCTATGGGGGGAAAAGAAATGGGTAGAATTAGAAAGAGAAATTAATAATATAAATAATAAAGAATTATTATTTAAAAATTGGAATAGAATTGAAATCAGTACCCTAAGTGATTCTTTTAAAGCATGTTTAGAAATATGGCTTAAATGGCAGAGGACAAGTGGAATAAAGTTATCCAAGCTATCAACGTTGCATGCACTGAATATAGGGGATGAGGCTAATTTAATTAGAATCATTAAAATATTAAATAGTAAAGGGGTAATGAGAATGGAACAGCTATATGAGAAAGATGGAAGAGTTAGTAGAACTAGATTGGAATGGCTGATCGGTAAACAGCAATGGTTGCAGATTAATGCAATATGTACATGTTTAAATAAAAGTGAGAATAAAGAAGCCTTCTTACGAGAAGAAAATAACTTGGAAAAAATAATAAGGGTAAAGATAAATGAAAGTAAAGGACAAGCCAGTAACATATATAGAATGCTATTGCAGAGGCAAGAAGAGGTAGTTAAAAGTCTAACAAGATGTTGGCAGGATGACTTACAAATAGACGAAAGAGAAATGGAAGAAATAATAGTAAACATATATATGATTAAAAACACGAGAGTTAAAGAGATGAGAAGAAAAATCTTACATAAGTGGTATTATACACCTGCACAACTTGCATACTACCAGGGGAAAGAGAAAGGTAAATGCTGGCATGGATGCCAGAAAAAAGGAATCTTTATGCACATGATCTGGGAATGTATAGAATTACAGAAATTCTGGAAGGTAGTCCAGAATGAAATTAATAAAATGTTAAATATTAATTGGATAATTACAAAAGAAACAGCAATCTTAATTAAATATAGGGAACTAGGAGAATCTAAAGAAATTAAAACTGTAGCATTGGAAAGTGCTCAAGCGGTGATAGTATTAGGATGGAAAGACTCTACAAAATGGACACTACAGAATTGGTATTGGTACATGGTGGATTACATACACTTTGAAATTATGGAAATAAGATTAAATAATTTTGATGAGAATAAACTAGAGAAGCTGATGGTGCGATGGAACAAGGTAAAAGATTATATGTTAAGTAGAATCTGTGATGTAAATACGAAAAATAAACTACAATCACTCTTTTAGTAAAAAAAAAAAAGCGTTCAAGATAGAGCCAAGGATCAATAGATAGACAAATAATTCAAAAGTCTTTGAATCCTTCTATAGGGGTGGTGGGGGTGATGGGGGTGTGTGTTGTTTGGTGATGGGCACATGCACTGTGCACTGTTATACGTTTGTTTTTTGTAAACTTATAAAATCAATAAAATTTATTTTAAAAAAAAAATATTCTAAAACATGTCTCAATTAATGTAATTTTATTGTTTTCCATTTTTATAAGTTACCAGTAGCCACTGCATTTTCTAACCTCGGCTTATACTCGGGTCAATACGTTTTCCCAGTTTTTGTGGCAAAAATTGGTGCCTCGGCTTATACTCGGGTCGGCTTATACTCGAGTATATACGGTATGTCATATTTTCAGGGAAATACCACACTGCTTCAATGTAGTTTTTTGCCATCTGCAATTTCTGAACTGTTATGACTGAAAGAACTGAGTAATCCAATGTACCAGTGAGGATAACATATTTCTAAGTCAGGCTTTAGAGAATCCAGTGGAAAATCAGCATCTTTTCTTTTTTCTTGTCTGAACATATTTGTGCAACATTCATAAAAAGAAAATCTTGTATTCTGGAGTATATGTCTCCCAGCACCAATCACAACTATTACCTCCTGTTTCTATAAATATTTTAACAATTTTCTCCTTCCGTCTTTTTCTTCCATTTCTCATGTTCAGTCATTCTGTGGCATAAGGGAACATATCCGTACACCACAGAAATGTATTACAAATATTTAAATTGTTACTTTTTTTCCCTATTTGGGTTGCAAATACACCGTTCCAATTTATCACAGAGGCCCTAGCAAGTTGACCCATTTAAATTTTTTACAGTATTTGCTGAAGTCCAAACTGATGAAGATTCTTCTAATTATGTTCTCCACTCCCAAGAGCCTATTTGTCCTGGACTCGCAAATCCATAACACTGTGGCTCTATGGAAAGCTATCAAGGCAGTTAAACTTTCTTGCCATTCAGTAAAGGGGATAGATGAGGTAAGACCAGATTTAGTTAGTTAGTTAGTTAGTTAGTTAGTTAGTTAGTTAGTTAGTTAGTTAGTTAGTTAGTTAGTTAGTTAGTTAGTTAGCTAGCTAGCTAGATAGCTAGCAAGCTAGTTAGTTAGTTAGTTAGTTAGTTAGTTAGTTAGTTAGTTAGTTAGTTAGTTAGTTAGTTAGTTAGTTAGTTTGCTATGGATGGGGTTGATTCTGGCAATGGAGTTTATAATAAAAATAAACTTTGGTTCGCTGGATTTGTTTTTACATACTACTCTGCAGAATTGGGGGCCATCAAGCTGTCATTGTTCTTGTACTGTGGGCCATCTCTGGAGATTGATGATGTAGGATGGCTGCTGCTGCTACGAACCTTTGTGATATAGGGCTCGTTGTTGTCATCTATTCACGTTTTTGACATTTTTGTTCATGCTCAATGGTATCTTTGCTAAGTATGGAGATGATGCTGGTTTGATTGGCAGATACTTGTGGTTGTTGTTGTGGTTGAATTTAATCTATTGAGTTTTTATTTTTCTGTGATGATTTTTTTCTTTCTAAAGTTGTAAAACATGATTCTAAACATAGTAATAAATAAGCTTCCAAATTTGTTTCTATGGAATCTATGGTTGTTTGCTGTGTCTTTGTGGTTGTTTCTATGGTATTGATTCTGCCAGGCATAGCAATGAAGTTATCCAGTTTTCGTAAAAAGGATAGACTTAGATAGGGAAATGTAGCAGATTCTTGAAGAAAGTTGCTACGTGTTTTTTTATTCCTGGGCAGGTGTGGTGGGTATATTAGGCACATATGCGGCACTTCTTGAATTCATCATATGCATTGATAGCATCATTACATTTGTAGCATGTGCTGGGGTTGCTTGGGTTGTTAATAATTTATTTCACTTGTGAGTGTTTGGTGGTGATGTTTTTAGAGTTTTTGCCTAGCATGGTCAATGATCTGTCAATGTTTGACAAAAAAAATTAATCAATGTCAATAATAAATCAATGACTGGTAAGTTAATTAGTTAATCAACAAATTAATTAATCAACAAATGAGTGATTAATATTAACTGTCCAGTCTGTTAATTAGTTACGTTAATATATTGGTGCTTAATTGATTAATTAATTAAATATTATTGTCTAACCAATCAGATAATCAGCTGAACAATCAGATAATCATATACACAATTTGCAATCAAGCAATACCTAAAAAAATTTTTTTGTTTGTTTTTTGCCTTTGTTTTGGTTTGGTTTTTGGAGTTTTCTTTGATTTTGTCTGAATTTCTAGCTAGATTGCTATATTGCTTTCTAGTGAAGTAGGGTATATTGATAGAAATTTTGAGGTAATGGGGAATTTTGATGTGATGCTGGCATTCTCTCAAGTTCAGGGATTCACTGATGGGTGGGATCAGGGCACTTGCTGGGGCAGGACTCAGCTGGGCTCTGGGAATCAGGCACTCCTTCAGGGGATTACTTTATGGGTCATGCAAGGTTGCAGACACTCTCTGGGTTCCAGGGAAGATGCACTCCAGAGAATCACTTAGTTCAGGGAATCACTGGTGGATGGTATCAACGCTCCTCAGGGCACAGATTAGGGCAGGTCTTAGCGGGGGTCTGGGAATCAGGCACTCCTTCATGGGGCCGCTCTCTGGGTTCCACAGGGCTCCAGGTAAGAATTTCATTTATTGGATTTATATGCCGCCCCTCTCTGAAAACTCGGGGCGGCATATATGTACTAGCTGGTGCAGATCTCAGCTGAACTCCTCAGGGGATCACTTTCTGGACTCCACAGGGCTGTAGGCACATGTTGGGCTCTGTAGGAGATTCATTCAGGGGCAGCAGAGCTCAACTGGGCTTCTCAGGGATCACTCTCCGCAGGACTGTAGGCACACAATGGCCTGTGATTATACAATAAACAATGGCATATGATTACAACACAAATACATAATAGAGCAGCCATGCTATATAAAAGAGATTGTGTGTGGTCCTAACTGTAATGTGGCCTACTTACACTCTAGGCAAAAATATAACTGCTCCTACAGAGAGAAAGAGAGAGGGAGGGAGAGAGAGCGAGAGAGAGAGCACCTAAGTTGTCTAAAGGTGTGTAAGGATATGTGATCCTCCAGGTGGGTCAAGATTGCAGCTGAAAAACTAAGAGGGACTTTTCTGAATGGAAGATATGGGCTGAATGGCCTCACTTCAGGGGTGAAATCCAGTAGATTCTGACAGGTTCTGAAGAACTGGAAGCAAACATTTTGACTAGTTTGAAAAACCAGTAGTGGAATTTTGTGTAATTCGAAGAACCGGCAAATACTACCTCTGGCTAACTCCCAAGTGGGATGAGAATGGAGATTTTGAAATATCCTTCCCCCAGGAGTGGGGAGGAAATGGGGATTTTGTAGTATCCATCCCCTGCCATGCCCACTGAGTCACACCCACCAAGCCATACCATCCCCACCAAGCCACAAACACAGAACTGGTAGTAAAAAGGGGTGTGTGAATTATGTAATAATCCCTAAGCACTTCCCTTATGAAGGGAACATGTTTCACCTACTTTGGCCAGCAAGATCAGGGTTGCAAAACTTACCTCTAAGCTGGCTAAACAGAAATAATTAACTGTCCTGCCAGAGCAGTAAATGCTCTGGGGACAGAACACTATAATTCTTTATAAGTACTTTTATCTTTGCTTCTTTAATAACAAATGGGTACATTTAGAAAGAAGGTAATTAGACTGCAACCACTGTCCATTTTCACCTGTTTGGAAGAACTTTGTGGTCTATTTGGAAATCAAGAGTTATTGGAAATAAATAGGATTCTAAACACTGGTGTTTTGCCTGGCAGTAGACTATCTTCCTTATTTTTGTTTGAAATTAAAATCATATTTAAGTAAAATAATATGTAGCAGGGCACCTGGCATAGGCTACAAGAAGTTTCAGGACCATGCTTGTAACCATGGGTTTCTAATGGGAGATTTACAGGTGAAACTTGAAAAATTAGACTACCCTGCAAAAGTTAATTTATTCCAGTAATGCAGCTTAAAAGGTGAAACTTAATATATGAGAGAGACTCGTAACAGACAAGGCAAGATAGTTCAAGCCATGATTTGTTATAATTGTGATGATTATGGGGTACAACTCATGAAAACCTCAAATCCCCCATTTCAGAAAATTAGAATACCCCATAATCATCGCAATTATGACAAAGCATGGCTTGAACTATCTTGCCTTGCATGTAATGAGTCTCTCTCATATATTACATTTCACCTTTTAAGTTGAATCACTGAAATAAATGAACTTTTGCAGGATGGTCTAATTTTTTGAATTTCACCTGTATCTTCCCAAATATTACACATCTGACTTTTACACCATTTTAATGTCTCAGGACATAGTGGTCAATGTTTTTTGTTTGTTTGTTTATCTCTTTCCCATCTGCAAGCAAAATACAAAGAACTTTAGAATTGAACAAGTGTTTAGGATCAGAGTATAAAATGCAAAATCCCTTCTCTTGCTTAAAGAGGTCCTCTTTTGATTTGTCAAAACTATTGTTCCAATTAAAAAAAATAACAATAATATAGCACATTCAGGTATATAAATCTAGCTAAAGACGTATACAGTGATCCCTCGGTTAGCGCGGGGGTTACGTTCCAAGACCTCCCGCGCTAACCGATTTCCGCGTTATACTGGATGTGGAAGTAAAAAAACCTTCTGCGCATGCGCGCCCTGGCCGCACATGCGCAGAAGGTGGAGCGACGCAAATTCGGAGGCTGGCAATGCAATGGTGATTTTTCCGGGCTCCTTGCCGCTACCCCCCGCCCGCCCGATTCGCCCCGCTCACCGGCTTTCTTGGGGCAGCGCTGGCGGCAATGGCAAACCTCCCTCCTTCCCTTCTCTCCTTCCTCTCACCGGCTTTCTTGGGGCAGCGCTGGCGGCAATGGCAAACCTCCCTCCTTCCCTTCTCTCCTTCCTCTCACCGGCTTTCTTGGGGCAGCGCTGGCGGCAATGGCAAACCTCCCTCCTTCCCTTCTCTCCTTCCTCTCACCGGCTTTCTTGGGGCAGCGCTGGCGGCAATGGCAAACCTCCCTCCCTCCCTCCTTCTCTTCTCTCCCTCCCTCCTTCCCTCCTTCTCTCCCTCCTTCCTTCCCTCCTTCCTTCCCTCCTTCTCTTCTCTCCCTCCCTCCTTCCTTCCCTCCTTCTCTTCTCTCCCTCCCTTCTCTCCCTCCCTCCTTCCTTCCCTCCTTCTCTTCTCTCCCTCCCTTCTCTCCCTCCCTCCCTCCTTCCTTCCCTCCTTCTCTTCTCTCCCTCCCTTCTCTCCCTCCCTCCTTCCTTCCCTCCTTCTCTTCTCTCCCTCCCTTCTCTCCCTCCCTCCCTCCTCTCCCTCCCTCCCTTCTCTCCCTCCTTTCTCAAAAAGCACTTAAACTGTAACTGTACTGTACTGTACTGTGTAATGACAGAATAAAACCCCCCAGCCCTCACCTGTGTTTGAATTTCATTCATTCACTCAGTCATTCATTCATTCATTCTTCTGTACAGACTGTGTGCCACTCAGTCCCAACACTTTTAACCCATAAATTACCATTTCCCATCCCCTTAATTACCATTACCTACTGTACACATTGAATAAGACTCTTAAGTTATGAACAATAACATATTTATTTACATTTTTTGGGGTGGGGTGGGGGTTAGCATAACTGGGATACAGTAACTAGGGATCTTCTTCTATCACCATTTCTACAATGGACGCTGCAGGTGATGGTGTGACAGACCTCTTGGTTTTTGTGACAAACATGGTCATGGGCAGTTGTTGGCGCCGTTTCTTTTTCTGGGCTAACATGGATCTGTATGGTGCAAAGATGTTGTCAAGGGAGGCGTTAAACTGTATAGAGCGAGTCATGTTGGGATCCCAAAGTTCCACCATGCGTTGTACATTTGAAGTGGCTCTGTTCAGTTCTGCAAGCCGCTCAAGCGTTAGGCCAACATCTTCTTCTTCCTCAGCTTGTTCAGCTTCCGCTTCCTCCTCTTCTTCACTCGCTGACCTGGTCAGCTCCTCCAGATCTTTGTCTGTCAGCGGTAGGCCATGCTCATCAAGCAAACCATTGACTTCCTCTGCTGTCATGTCAACGAAGCCTTCTCCACCCAGTGCCTGTGCCAGCTTCACAGAGGTCTGGACTGCAGCATCTTGGATTTCTTCAGGAGCAAATCCCTTGTAATCATGCACCACTTCTGGCCACAATTTCCTCCAGCAGGCATTCATTGTCTGTGTCTTCATATCTGTCAAGGCATTCTGAATGTTCTTCAGACAAGATGCAATTGTGTACTGACGCCAGTAGGCCTTCAATGTGAAGTTGTCATCAGCATCCATTGCTTCCACGATGCTTCCAAGAGAATTGCGCGTGTACAGTGCCTTAAATGCACGGATAATACCTTGATCCATCGGCTGGATAAGCGATGTGGTGTTTGGTGGCAAGAATTCAACTTGCACCCCATCATGTTCATGGTCCAGGTGATCATGGCCGCCAGCATTGTCCATTAGGAGAAGCACTTTGAAATCCAGTCCTTTGCGAGCCAAATACACCTCCACCTGTGGGATGAAGCAGTGATGAAACCAGTCCCGCGTGAGGGGTTTTGTAATCCATGCTTTAGCATTATGCATCCAGTACACTGGCAATGCATTCTTATTTCTGTTCTTGAGGGCTCTTGGATTTTGTGACTTATAAATTAGCCCTGGCTTCAGCAAAAAGCCTGCTGCATTCCCACACATGATCAAAGTCACTCGATCTTTCATGGCCTTAAAGCCAGGGGCTTTGGCTTCATCTTGCATCAAGAAAGTCCTTGAAGGCATCCTCTTCCAGAACAGGCCTGTTTCGTCCATGTTGAACACCTGTTCTGGAAGGTAGCCCCCTTCTGCAATTAGCTCTTTAAACGTGCGCTGGACAAAGTTTTCTGCTGCACCTGTATCTGCTGAGGCAGCTTCTCCGTGCAATGACACACTCTTCAGGCCATAGCGCCGTTGAAATTTCTCAAACCACCCTTTGCTTGCTGTGAATGTGGCTGGGGCTGAGGCTGAGGCTGCAGAATGACAGGAAAGGGAGAGAGAAGTGACTTGAATGAAAGCATAAAGAGTAAATGCCCACCTCCTTCCCTCCTTCCTTCCTTCCCTCCTTCCCTCTCTTCTCTCCCTCCCTCCCTCCCTCCCTCCTTCCTTCTCTTCTCTCCCTCCCTCCTTCCCTCCTTCCTTCTCTTCTCTCCCTCCCTCCCTCCTTCCTTCTCTTCTCTCCCTCCCTCCTTCCCTCCTTCCTTCTCTTCTCTCCCTCCCTCCCTCTCTTCTCTCCCTCCCTCCTTCCCTCCTTCCTTCTCTTCTCTCCCTCCCTCCCTCTCTTCTCTCCCTCCCTCCTTCCCTCCTTCCCTCCCTCCCTCCCTCCTTCCCTCCTTCCCTGCTCCTTCCTTAAAAAACACTTAAATACAGTATCTAATGACAGAATAAAAAACCCCAGCCCTTACCTGCGTTTCCCTCATCTGCATCGCCTTCTTCTGTGTCTTCAAGACGGTTGTACAATTGTTGTGCCTTGGTTCTGATAGTGTTGGTATCCAAAGCAATGCTCTTTTTGCGGCAGTCTTGTACCCACAGGGACAAAGCAGCTTCCATCTTCATGAGCCGCTTGTTTCTAGGCGTCACCATTCTTTTTGCAGCCTTGTTGAAGGCCATCAGAGAACTTTGCCTTATCTTTTTCTCGTCGTCACGAATGGTTCGCACACTCGATTCGTTGATCCCATACTGCCGACCAACATCTGCATAAGAGCGTCCCCCTTTCAGCATGTCCAAAATGTCAATTTTCTCTTTAATTGTGAGTATCCTCCTGGTCTTTTTAGCGTCGCCGCCAGCACTCCGAGCACAACGTTTAGGAGGCATCTTGCAACAAGTCTGAACAAGTTCCAAAAGTTCAGTTGCAAAGCTTTTTTTTGCGTTTGCAACGATTGGTCGAGATTTTGGCCAATCAGCAATCAGCATGACGTCATCGGGCGGGAAAAACCGTGGTATAGCAAAAAAAAACGCGAACTTATTTTTTAATTAATATTTTTTGAAAAACCGCGTTGCAGCGTTTCGCGCTAATCGAGAACGCGTAAATCGAGGGACCACTGTATAGTCAAAATAAGCAAACGTACGATAAATTATGTAATGCCTTTTTTAAGGCTGATTGTAAAGATGGTTTATTGGTGGACAGGACCACATGGGTTTGAGGTCCTGGGCAACATATGGAGGAGAGAGATTGAGGTATTTATACCCTCTCTTGGGCCTGGCCCTTAAGCTTCCTGTTCCTGTGCAAGAAATGTATTCTGTTGGCTTGTCAGACTCCCAGGTTATGCAGCAGTCATAGTTAACTTTGTAAGTTATCTGAGTCTCAGGCATGGTTGAAGCTTGCTAATGAAATGAAGGGGCTTCTCCTATTGCGGCTGAATGATTTTGCCCTGGTTTAGATCTTTCCTGAGGGCTAATCGCATCACTGAGGCTGAAGGTCTTTTGTCTTGTAGATAGGCTGGTCCAGTCCTGCTGGGGCTATTAAGAAAGGCGGGGGCTGTTTTCCAAGAGCATGTTTCTCCTTTAGGGAAATATAATATTCTACCTTTTAAATATTTCTCCAAATATTTCATTCTTCTAAGACAGGGTTGTGTGCTAGCTTTCCATAGGATCACTAAACAAACTGTAACAAGTTGAGGATTACCTGTAATAATATTCACCTATCTCCAGTGATGGGCTCCTACGGGTATGGTCAGGTACTCAGTACTGGTAGCAAAATTTTGATTTTTTTTTCTTTTCTTTTTTCCCTTCTGGGCTCTGGGTATGTTTTTCCTGTCACAATAAATGAGGTTGAATGGGTATAATTTTAGAAGAGCTGTGTGTGCTTGTGTGTACATACACTTTATGTAGTAGATAATCAGGTGTGGGCTACTGCCCGGACGGGGGGTGGGAGGCAGTGGGGTAGCAAAAATGGAATTCCACCCCCAGAATACCCAATTTGCACTGAAAGATGTTGAAACAAAATGCATAAGCCACAACCACAGTGTGGTAGTAAAAATTTTGGTAGCCCATCACTGCATCTATCTCCTTCTCACTAAATTACTAGCTAGGAAGAGAAACTTTGGGATTCCTGCAGATGTGGAAGAAGGACATAACTATGCTCGCCAGTTAGATTTATTAGTTATTAAAATTCTACTGTACAATTTGTGATTTTTTGTGTGTGTGAGAGAGAGAGATAGAGAGAGAAAGAAAGAGACAGACAAAGACAGAGAAGGGGAGGGGAACATTAGAGTTAGCCTAACCTCCAACAGCTATACTAGACCAGAAGTTTCCAACCTTGGCAACTTTAAGACTTGCAGACTTTAACTCCCAGAGTTGAAATTGACTGAGGAGTTCTAGGAGTTTAAGTCCACAAGTCTTAAAAGTTGCCAAGGTTGGAGACCCTGTACTCAGGGATGGGTTGCCACTGCGCATCAATAGCAGCCCCAGGACCGGCTGAAAGTCGTGACAATTCCTGTGCGCAACGTCCAGGGGGACTCCAGTCTTAAAGTTGCTAAGTTTAAAGAGCCCTCCTTTAAGGCTTCTCTTCCACTTGATCCAATGATTTTGGGAAAAATTGGGTGCTCAGAATGGAATCTTGTCTTTAAGATATCTTCCCAGCATGCCAAGCAAGTATGGGGATGCCCCGGTCTTCCCCATGGACAATCAGTGGCCTGGATGATTTCTCTGTAGGAAAGACACTGCTGGCAATGCTGCTAGGAGCTCTCTGGTGGAAACCAGGAGTGAGAGGTTGAGGGATCCCTCGTGAAAGTGAGTGGGATTCAGAGATACCAAGTTTGAGTTCGGATCTGCCCCGACTTCTGATGGCCTATCAGCTGGAAGGTGAGGTGGCTGTGTCAATCTAGTCAAAGGCACATCCTGGATGGATCTTGTGGCACTCAGTAATTTGAAGGCAGATTCTTACCAAAAGGCCCCAAAAAGGTCCATTTCTGCCTTGTTCCATTGGGCGGATTCTCTCCAACCCCTGATCTAAAACAGAATTCATCTCGTTGGGGACCCCAATTTAGATCTGCAAGAGGGCCGCTTTCTTGGTCTTAAAGAGCCAGCCAGATGGGGCTAGATCTCATGCAGTTGGGACATCCCTTCTCCACCAGAGACCCTGGAAGAAAAGTTAGTCCTACCCCAAAACAATGGCAATTAATCCTGTGCACAGAGCAGATGGGCAGGGCCCCAAAAATGTGCTGGCGATTATGCTGGGCATTTTCAGATCAGGATAAATCTGGAAAAATTTCCCCTTTTTTTCAAAGGAAAGTCAAATTAACTTTAACTATAGCAAGGAATGTGTTTGGCAGGATGCCAGTTACCTTATGTAGGAAGAAGGACAACTGCATCCCATCTGATCCCACCCCTCAAAACAACATTTCATCGAAGGTTTTTCTAAAAAGATCAGTAGGATCCATTTAAAAGCTGACAGGATTTCATCCCACAATTGAAATTTTCCTACCTACCTGCATGGGGAAAAGAGCTCAAGCAGGTCAAAGGAATTCCTGATTGTGGGAACGTGGGAACTAGTGTCTTGGAATGTGCGTGCGAAAAGCATAGACCTTGAGCATGACACGTATGATGACCCAGTTTCTCTAGCAACATTCTCCTTCCCAGCACTCTTGTCTTGCCTTCTTTGCTGCTAGCCTAAGAAAAGTGCAAATGTTATATATCACGAGGTGGGCTGATGGGACCTTTCTCTCGCTCTCGCTTTCTTTTTCTCATGAATCAGCACTTTGAAATGTAGCCCAGGTTGTGTGATTTATATTGGTTATATTTTGTACGCTTAATACGTTATGAATTTGAATTGGTGTAACAGACCCATGTGAAATGTAGCATCGTAGAAGCCTGCATTTCTGTGTCTGCTTTCAATAAAAGGGTCATCCTGAATTGAATCTAGGTTGTCTCACCAAGGAGAAAAAGTTGTTTTCAAGTTTCTTGTCCGAGTTTTTTTCTCTCAATTGGATTTATTTATTTTATTTTATTTATTTATTTATTTTGTGACTAACGCGCAGTCAGTTGCCAGCTGCGAGCCTCCGTAACCCCATACCTGATCTTAAGAAAGAACTTTCCTCTGCGCAAATCCAAAGAGATTTCTTGGGGCAACTTTTCAGCACCATAAAATAGTGCACTCTGTCAGAGGTGGAAACCTCCCCCCCCCCCCCAATCATTCTGTTTGGGCCTTGGGGGAAATTCTAGACAAGCATCAAGACCAACAACCAGAGGTAAGGAATCAAATATTTTGGTCTATAACATCACCACTTCAGAGAGTTGTGCTAGCAGAAGGGGTCCTGGGAACATAGCAGCCACCTCTACCATCATTGACATCAATGACTAAACTCAGGAAAAACCCCTGGAAATTCAGGTGCTGGACTGGAGGGTTTTGTAGCAGTTCCTGCCCATCCTATTCCTAGTGATGCAGAGATGAATTTGAGAATGTGGAGTGGAGATCTGTTTCCTGAGCCAGGAAGATGACAAGGAGTTGAAAGTGAAAAATATTCAAACAGGTTTTAATAGTTTATCATTTATTATTTTTAAAAATGCCTCCATACTAGTCTTTTCTAAGAACACCACAAAAAGGTCTCTCCCTCTGGGTAATCATTCCTTTGCTTTGCCCTGATAATTTCTGTTCTTCCAGCTTGTTCATAGCTGGCAAAATGGCAATGCCAGAAAGTGAGACTTCAGTCCTTACTGTGTGTTGTCCTCCAACTTCTTTTTTCTTTGCTCCCAAGGGAAAAGCCCACAACTGAGGTGATCATGCCAAGTAGGAGGGAATCTGCATAGTCCCTCCCAACAGCCACATTGTTGAGGGAAAATCTCTCTGGAGGATCTAACTCAGGTCACATCAGGGTTGGATTGCCTGAATGATGTGAGGTCCCAGAAGTTCCCAACTGCCTCCATCTTCTGTTACACTCAAACTGTTTCAATCAAAGAGATTTATTCCCCGTTCCCTTCCTAGTCAGCTGAATGCAAATTCCTCATTCATTGGGATCGGCTTGATTTTGTTCTTGGGCAGCAGATCACACCATAGTAATCCCTTCTTTTTATTTAGGAGACTAATGTGGACACCCATCTTATGCCCAACATTCCTGGGCGGGTCAGTGCTTAAGAATAAAATATAAAAGCCAACAAAATGATAGTAATCACAAACCGTGCAGCGTATCATACCAACAAAACCATTCTCCCTCCATACCTTCTGAACTCTAGTCTCAACTTACCCCATACGTTAGAGGAAGAACCAACTGTTTGACGAGTCCATTTCACCCAATAAGGGGATGAAGGGGGGATGCTGAATGTCATAGAAAATCCTCTTACCACTTGGCAGGGGCAGCTATGGTCTCACTGGGTGACGTCTAAGCGAGGGGACCCGGAGACACCCATTCTTATCTGTCTCAGACAGAGAGAGGCCTTGCAAGTATCCTGGCTCTGTGCTATTCATGGTTTGAAAAGTGACGACCTTATTTTAAACCTGAGAAAAAACCCAAAAGTCCATGCAGCATGATAGCCAAAGGAAGACTCGATATACAGCCCATTACATGAGTGCAATTATGAAGGGACCAAGTAGTGAGGGACCATGAACAAATGGGAGGAGGTGACTCTGTGCCAAGCCAGCTAGCCACAGATAAACAACTGCTCCTCCAGCAGCAGTTGTGAGTCCAGAGCAGGGATGGGTCCCTCCTAGCTTGGACCGGTTCACCCAAACCGATAGCGACCCACTGGTGATGTCATGATGATGTTAATGAACCGGATTGGTCAGTGTCGGTCCATGGGCACAGCCCTCGTTTTATTTTTTATTTTTATTTTCTTCTGAGCATGTGGAGAAGCCCAGTTTCCAGCACTGTGTATGCAGTCACCATCTCGAGGAAGCGAACCAGTGGCAAGATAAGTTAGAACCCGCCCCTGCTTGGGTCCCCTCAACTTTTCAGTCCCAGAAAGTGGCTGAAAAATGCCCTTCTCCTGTTTTGCAGCCATGCACCATTTTCTGTCCTTGCCTCCTTCCTGTTTTTATTTGGTTTTCCCTCTCACTCTGAAAGCAAAAGGAAGTGAGGGAGGAAAGTGGGGAAGAAGGCACCGTTCCCCGTAAGCTGCACGCGTGAGCATGCGCGCGCCCCAAAATACCCCCGCACACCCTTTTCCATGGGCGCACGCTCCCCATCCCCCTGCCAGCCTGCCGGGGGGGCGGGGATGGAGAGGCGCCAACAGTAGAAGGAAAGGGAGCCGCGGCCTCCCCTGCCTCCCCATCGTGCCTCCCGCCCCCGCGTGCCCCTGGCCTCTTGGTGCTGCCCCCGCTCGCCCGATCCGCCCCCTCTCCTCCTCTTCCAAGAAAAGCGCAGAGGCTGCCTGCTTGAGCCTCATGACGCCGCTTCGCCCTGCCTGTCTCCGTTGTGTTTTCGGGGGGGAGTGGCGGGAAAGCCCTGTGCCGGCCAGGAAAGCGAGCTTTCCAGGAAAGCAGCGTGCCTTTTAAACACGCTGCTTTCCTGCACCTCTTTCCTGGGTGGGGGAGTGGCCTCCTCCCCCCGCCCAGGAAACAGTTGCAGGAAAGCAGCGCATTTGAAAAGCGTGCTGCTTTGCCGGAAAGCCAGCTTTTATATTCTTACTCTTTTCCCTTAATATCTTCTCTAAATTTTTTTCTTGTTTGAGGAATATTTCTTTATTTTCCCTTTTACTTAAATACGTACTTATTGAGTTAACTTGTAACCAATTTTGTTGTCCAAGGCATCTCTCTATTTCATTTCTATTGATCCTTCCATCCTGTTCATATAACTGTTCAATTCTCTGTATACCTTTTTCCTTTAATTTCCATATTATCTTTGTGAGGTTACTTTCTTTCTTTATATTTATCACATGCAGCGTCGCTAATTTAGAATTTGTCATTTTTAATTTGCCTTGCCATTTCATCCAACTTTCTATAATCGCTTTAGTTGGATCTATTAATCTATTTATTTCTATCTTGTTCCATTTCCTAAATAATAATTCTTGATTCTTAATGTCATTAATTCCTTTCTCTAATTCTACTCATGGTTTCTCTTCTAATAATTGTAATTCAATTAATCTATCTATTTGATATGCATCCCTGTAATACTCCAAACTTGGATTTCCCCAACCTCCCTCGCCTTCCGTGGCTATCAGCCTTTTTAAAAAAATTCTTGGTCTTTTATTACCTTCTATCCAAGCATTTAATTTAGTGTCCCATTCTTTTAATTTCCTTATTGGGAAGGTTCCATGCATTACCTGTAAAATGTATAACGTTTTTGAGATAATCATCATTTTTAATGCTCTTACTCTAGTCAATCTTCTCAAATTTTTATTTCCCCAATTCTTAATTTGTTTCTGAATTTTTTTCCATATTAAATTATAATTAAATTCCACCATATTTTCTGGGTTCTTTAATAATCAAACTCCTAAATATTTCATTTTCTTATTCCCCCGTTTTAAACCTGATACCTTCCGTATTTCAATTTGTTCTTTAGGCTCGGTATTTAAACAAATAATTTCTGATTTTTCCATATTTATTTTTAACCCTGATTGGTCTTTAAATTCCTGAAGTATTACAATCATTCTCTTAATCATATCTACTGGTGTCTCTGTAATTATTATAGCATCATCTGCAAATAGATTTAATTTTAATTCCATATTCCCTATTTGATATCCCTTCCATTGTTTGTCTTTTCTAATTTTATTAGCTAATGTTTCAATTGCCATCACGAAAAGCATCAGGGATAGGGGGCATCCTTGCTTGGTTCCATTATTTATTTCTATCTTCTCCGTTCTATTTCCATTCACTCTAACATAGGCTATATTTTCCTTATATATTTCTTTTATTACTTGACAAAATGTTTCCCCATATTCAGGCTATTACATAATTGAAATAAATAGTCATGATTTATTTTGTCAAAAGCTTTATAAACATCTAACTTTAATAGTCCCATTTTCCTTTTAGTTCTAGTAGCATGGTGCAGCACATTCACTATATTTCTAATAGGTTCATATATTCTTCTTCCTTTTATAAATCCATACTGATCCTTTCCAATTATTCTTGGTAGTATATTTTCCAATCTGTTTGCTAAAATTTTCATCAAAATTTTATAATCTTGATTTAGTAGACTAATTGGGCAGTAGGAACCGGGTTCTTTTAAATCTCGATCTGGTTTAGGAATTGTTACAATTTTGGAGTTCTTCCATGTTTGTGGAACATCTAATGTTGTGAGGACATTATTATACAATCTCTCCAAATGTCTTTGTAAGTTTTAACAAATCATTCCATTCTTTATTTCTTGTTATTCTTAAATCTTCTCTTATTAATTCTATTTCCCTTATTCTTTTTTCCCTTTCCATTCCCCAACTTTTTTAATATAAGACTCCATACTGATTAAATTACCCCTAATAACTGCTTTCTTCGTGTCCCAGATAACTGATTGCCTCATTTCACCATTTTCATTTATATTATAAAATTCCTGAATATCTCTCTGAATTTCCCCCCTATTTTTTTCACTTACTGAAACAATTGTGTTATATCTCCAAATTCTTTGTCTACTAATGGAGTCTATTTTTATAACTGCTGTTATGGGTGCATGGTCAGATATCCAATTACTCTTAATTTCTGCTTTTTTTATTTGAATATTTCCTGTTTTATTCATAAATATATAGTCAATACAACTAAACTTATTATGTCTTACAGAATAATATGTTCCTCTATTTAAATTATCAGCATGTAGGTCTGTCATATTTAACCTATTTAAATTTAGTTGTTTCTTTTCTTTGTTGTTAGCCATTATTTCTACATTGAAATCCCCAGCATATATCACCATCCCTTCTGAAAATAAATCCAATTTACGTTTTGCATTCATACTAAATTGGTTAGCATTTACATTTGGAGCATATATTACCACAAGTGTTATTGTAATTTGGTTTATTTTTCCTTTTACAAATAATAATCTTCCTTCTTTGTCCCCTTTTGTTTGTATCACCTGAAATGGGTTCCTTTCATTTATTAATATAGCTACCCCCCTACTGTTTATTTTTCCTCTAGATTCGAAAATACCTTTCCATTCATTACTGTCAATCAGTTTATCCGTTCTTTTCCGTCCCTTATGGGTTTCAGTAAGAAATAAAAAATTGACATGATTTTCTTTCGCTAATTTCAATAGTCTGTGCCTTTTTAGAGGCGATGTAAGACCGTTTATATTTAATGCCATAATTGTTCGATCACTCATAGTATTTCCATTTAACGTTTTCCCCTCCTGTAACCCAGAGTTCTATTAAATTCTTCCTTTTTATAAAAGAATCTTCCCACCCAGGTGCCTCCCCCCGAATTTCTCTCACAATGAGAGAAAAGTGGGGGGGAAATCCGCTGTTTTGATCAGGCACCACTGGGGGCACGATTCCACCAAAACTGTTGCTCTCCCCCTAACACCCTTTCTTTAAAAAAGGAAATAAAACCCCACACTCCCCTCCCCAAGTCTCCCTTAATTTGATTAAAATTAAAACAAATATTAAATTAAATCAGGACCAAACCTTAACCTTTTTCTTAATATATAAAACAATCAAAACAAAAATATTTTACAAACATTTCATTTCTTTTTTTGCCTCGTAACTCTTGCCTCTATTTTGGAAGAATCTGGTGCTTCTTTCTCTTTCTCCAAAAGAGCTTGCCTTTTCAATTAGAACTCCTTAATGGGGAATGTTGATTGCAAAAGTTCAAAAAGATTTTTAACCCCCTCTCCTCCTCTTGCACCCCCCTCTTCAATCGCCTCTGTTGCTTTTTCTGCCTGTTGCTTTAAATCCGGATTCAAACCAAGTTTTCCCAGCATTTCCTTCCCTTCCTCCAACGACTTTGCTCGGTACATTTTCCCCTCTCGAAAGACCATTATAATTGCCGGATATTGCCAGCTGAAACGAATGTTTCCCTTAAACAAAGCTTCTGCTATCGGACACATCTGGCTCCTAGCTTCCAGGTTCCAAAGTTTTAGCTTTTTACTTAGTCCAATTTATTTGAGACTCCAAGAGGTTCAATGGGGTTTAAAATCCAAAGTTTATTTTTTTCATTTGAGGAGCATTCAGAGTTCAGCGGAGCGTCTACACCAGTGATGGCGAACCTATGACACGCGTGTCAGCACTGACACGCGTAGCCATTTTCAGTGACATGCGGCCACTAAGGAAGTCAGGTGTCCATTTTTCCAGAGGAAGAAATATCGTCGCTTCGTGTTCTCTTTCATTGAGTGAGCCGATTCTTTCCATTACAATGAAACCTGTTCCTTCCAAAGAGCCCCTTCCGGGAACGGAGCTGGGCCGAAGGGGTTTTTCTACTCGTTTCCGAGGGAGCAATACTGCGGTTTGTCCAGCAGATTGCATTCCGATCCCATTCATCGCTCGCGCAGAAAATGGGTCTTCTAAGAACGAAGTCGCCGCCTTTTGTCTTACTGTCTCTCGAGGATCGTTAAGTCCCCACCATCAGACATTACGGGGAACGCGCAGCTTCCCAATGTTTGGGGGTGGGTAGGTGAAAGAGGGCCGTCAGATGTTGCACAAAACGTGGGACTTCTCGAGATCCAGGTCGACCTCGACCGGATTTTAAATCTTCGAACCAACTGCGGTTCAGAAATTTCAAACATGGAGGGATTTGGGGCGCCCGCGTGTGTGTGGGGGACGTTCCCGTAGCTCTTCCATTCGCTCTTCCGGATGAAGCTCCCCCTCCCTCTGTTCGATTTTCTATGCCAGGAATTGGGCAACGGAGGCAACTGGCGGAGCGGCCTTTGCTTTCTTCCCGCAGCTTCAGCTGGGCACAGGCTGGAGAGGGCCTTGCTCCTTGGGCTATTCCCGCTTCTCACCGGAAAGAAAGAGGCTGGGCTGCCCTTCGACGTGCCCCCCCTTTTCAAAGCCCATGGGATCTTTCTTTCTTTCTTCTTTTTTCTTTCTTTCATTCTCTCTTTTTCTCTTTCTTTCTCTCTCTCTCCTTCCTTCTCTCTCTGTCTCTTTCTTTCTGTCTTCCTACCATCTTTCTTTCTTTCCTTTGTTTCTCTCTCTTTCTCTCTCTCCCACTTTGTTTCTTTCTACCTTCCTTCCTTCTTACCTTTCTTTTTTTCTCTCTCTCCTTCCTTCCTTCCTTCTTTTTCTTTCTTTCCTTCCTTACTTCTTTTTTTCTCTTTCATTCTCTCTTCCGTCCTTCCCTCCTTCATTTTTTCCATCTCTCTCTCTTTTTCTTTCTATCTAACTTCTTACCATATTTCTTTCTTTCCTTTCTTTCTCTCCCTCTTTCTCTCTCCCTCTTTCTTTCTGTCTTCCTTCCTTCTTACCATTCTTTCTCTCTCTCTCCTTCCTTCCTTCCTTCCTTTTCCCCTCTTCTCCCTCCCTTCCTCCTTTCGTCTCCTCCTTCCCTCCCGTCATTTCCCTTCTTTTGAAGTTTGCTCTTTGCTTGCTTTTTCTGTCAAACCTTTGCAAGGATATCTGTCTCAGGCTTCTGGAAATAACCTGCAATTCACGTGAGAATTTGCCGTTTCAGTGAGTCTTTGGGGCAAGGGCGCCCCTCCCTCTCCTGCAGGAGTTTTTTTTTTTTTAAAAAAAGAGTCCGGGGACTATTCCACAAAGTGAAAATAAGACTCGGAGAAGCTTGTTTGTTGACTTGAGGTCAAAGCTTGAGAATGTAGAAAGGTGCCGCTTGGAGAATCAAGAGGAGTGCCACTATGAACGGAAAATTTGGAGTGCCTGGAATCGGTTACCAGACACTTTTAGCACAAAATTATGTTTTTTTCCTCAAGGTGACACACCACCCGAGTTATGCTCGGATTTTTGGCGAATTTTGACACAATAAGCTCAAAAGGTTGCCCATCACTGGTCTACCAGCCTCGATACAAACGCAAACAACTCCTCAAGTTTTCTTTAAACTCATTATAAATTTCAGTTTTTTCTTCGCAAAGTTTCTTATTTTCTTTAAAAAGTTCATTAATTTTTATTTGTAATTCTTCTTTTTCATTCTGTAGTTTTGAAATTTCCATAGTGTTCCTGCAAATAATGAAGACCAGAGAGAAATTAGCCCCCAGGGTTTTTTTAACTTGAATTATCAACCTTTTTATTCAATTTTTATTAAATACACATTAAAAATACCTTATGAAATTATGAATGTCATACAGACAGGGTGAACTTAATAGGATTGTGCAAAGATTTGATGAACTATGTGAAGAATTACGAGCCTTTCCTCTGTAGTTTCTGGTGGCTATCTAAAAATTTCTCACCTCCACTGCAATTGGTAATGTTCTCGGCAGAGCTCCTCATTTTTATCAATATTTTCAATTTTTTGGAATGTGGTTTTTTCAACTTCCATTTTCATTTCTTCTTTTTCTGTTGTAATTTTTTCTATTATTGCCATTTTCCTGTAAAATATAAGGACCAGAGAGATATTAGCCCTCTTGCAATATAGAGGCGGGAGGAGTGGAGGAGCCCATATCTAGGGTGGCAAAGGGCCAGAATATCCCGGTTTTGCTGGGGAGAGGCAGATATGTTGGGAGACATGGGGTAGGCTGCTCTCGGGGAACAAGAGGTCGCTGCTTGAAAGCAATCCCTTGTTCCGGCCCCATGAGCTTAGCTCGGGGTACTGGCGACAAGCGAATCTCTAACCATAGGCTCAGGCTGTTGATATTCAATGCCAGGTCAGTTGTAAATAAAG
Source organism: Erythrolamprus reginae (assembly GCF_031021105.1). Taxonomy (NCBI): domain Eukaryota; kingdom Metazoa; phylum Chordata; class Lepidosauria; order Squamata; family Dipsadidae; genus Erythrolamprus; species Erythrolamprus reginae. The sequence continues at coordinate 94,484,443 of NC_091953.1, read as the reverse complement.
CTCCCCTCATCCAGGATTTACTCCTAGATGAGGAGGCTGACCTGACATGTGTTACTGAGATCTGGCTGGGCCCAGAAGGAGGAGTCCCTCTCTCTGAAATGTGCCCAGCTGGGTTGCAGGTGTGGCACCAGCCACGACCCCAGGGAAGGTGGGATGAGTGGCTATTATAGCGAAAAAGACCTTCAGCCTACGCAGGCTCGCTGCTCCTGAGATTACGGGTTGTGAGTCCCTCTTTGTAAAGTTGAACCTAGGGGTTCAGGTGGGCTTGTTGCTCATGTACCTGCCTCCCAGCCCTGCCTGTGCTACTCGAGGAGGTAGCTGGGCTGGCAGTGGAGTTCCCCAAGCTTATTGTCTTGGTGGACATTAACCTGTTGCTCAGAGAATCCTCTGGATTGGTGCAGGAGTTTATGGCCACCATGGCAACCATGGACCTGACCGAAGTAATTTAGGGTGCAACTCATGAGGGGGGCATGCTCCAGACATGGTATTCCCCACAGAGCAGTTGAGCAATGATCTGAAATTAAGGGTCTTAAATATGTTGCCTTTGTCATGGTCAGATCATTTTCTGCTACGGCTTGATTTCAAGGCTTCAATCCTCCTCTGCAGGGAGATGGAATTGATTAGGGGATTCCTTCCCAGGCACCTGATGGACCCAGAAAGCTTTCAGAGGATATTTCCATCTGCTGGTCCATTACTCTGGGGGGGAAAGAACATCATCTTTCAGCTGTGGCAAGGGGCACGTTTGCCTGGTGCATCAGTTGCGACCTTATTTGGACCGGGAATCTCTACTCACAGTCGCTCATGCCTTTATCACCTTGAGATTCAACTACTGCAATGCTCTCTACATGGGGCTACCTTTGAAGAAAGAGTGTTTGGAAAATTAAAATTGTGCAAAATGTGGCTGTGCAAATGGTCATGGGCATTCCTAGACATGCCCCTCTTTCTCCAACACTACGTGGATTGCATTGTTTGCTGATTGGTTTCTGGACACAATTAGTGTTGGTAATGACCTATAAAGCCAAACATGGCATCGGTACTTGGCGGTACTTGTGGGACCGCCTTCTGCCGCATCAATCCCAGCAATTGGTGAGGTCCCACAGAGTTGGCCTTCTCCAGGTCCCACCAACTAGACAATGTCGTTTGGTGGTGCGTAGGTGAAGAGCCTTTTCTGTGGGGGCTTCTGAATCAGCTCCCCCTGGAGATTCGCTCTGCCCCCCCTTCATTTATGCCACCAGCCTTGGGGCAGTTAGATCTCAGTCCCCCTGGCCGACCAAATGTTTGTATGGCTGTTGTTTGAATGGGTATGACTGATTTTTAATATAATTGAGGGTTTTAGATTGTCTCTATAGTTTTAATTTAATTGGATTTGCTATTGTATTTGTATTGTATATGTTTTTATATGTTGTAAGCCACCCCGAGTCCTTAGAGAGGGGCGGCATATAAATCCAATAAATAAAATAAATAAAATAAAAATAAACATTTCTCACCTATGCAGTTCTTCTTTCAACTCATTAATTTCTTGGAGGAGCTCTACTTTCTTGATGGCATCTTTTTTAATTTTTGTGCTCAGACTTTCATTTTCTTTTATTATTTTTTGAATCTCGTCTTCTTTCTCTTCACAAATTTCATTTTTTTCTTGGTGAAGTTTCTTATTTTCCTTAAGAAGTTCATTAATTTTTATTTCTAATTCATTTTTATCAGTCAGCAGTTTAGAAATGTCCTTTGTCTTCCTGCAAATAATGAAGACCAGAAAGAAATTAGCGCCCAGGGTTTTTTTTAACTTGAATTATCAACCTTTTTATTCAATTTTTATTAAATACACATTAAAAATACCTTATGAAATTATGAATGTCATACAGATAGGGTGAACTTAAGAGGATTGTGCAAAGATTTGATGAACTATGTGAAGACTTACATATATCTTTGCTCCCTCACTCTCTTCAAATCAGCATCTGATTTTTGCGCTTTTGTCTGAACAATCTAGAGAAGCCAAAATAGATCATAAGTCAGGAATATATTTCCGTAGCAGCCCACTTGCTACCCCTCACTACCCAATCAGTCACACTGGGCTTAGAGACACTATTTTTTCTATCAACAATTCTAAATGACTTGGGTTGATGTTAAACATTGTTTCCTCTTCAAATCTGGGGTACCAACTATATCTCTGCCATCTAATCTTTGACACATGCCTGGAAATTCACACTATTCTTCCAAAACTGAAGAAACTTCTTGGATTACGGTCTAAAAATTTTCAAAAAAAACCCAAGCAAAGAAAAAGGAAAGTCCAGTTTCTTCTCGGTTGGATGAGTTCCTGCTGTTTTCCTAACAAGATTTTTCAGAAGTGGTTTGGTGTTGCCTCCTTTCTAGGGGAAGAAAAGGTGACTGGGTCAGGGTCACCCACTTGGCTTTGTGCCTAAAGTGGGGCAAGGAATGTCGGTCTCTGCGTGCGCAGGGTGATGCCTTAACCACGATACCAAACTGGCTTTCTTGGGTTGCTAATGCAAGCTAACTATGTATTTCAAAGGTCAAAACAAAAACCTAAATGGTCAACTGAGGATAAACAGAAATCACAATTCATATTCTGTATGTCTGTCTATCTGTGTTTCTCCAACTACCTACTGTTCTTTCTATCTATATGTCTGTCTGATTGACTGTCTGTATCTATCTATCTATCTATCTATCTATCTATCTATCTATCTATCTATCTATCTATCTATCCTAGCTATCTATCTATCTATCCTAGCTATCTATCTATCTATCCTATCTATCTATCCCTACCTAGCTACCTAACTACCTGCCTAAAATTTCTATATGTTCCATCACACATTTACTGTGACAGCGTACGAACAAATGTTTTCTCTTACCTCCTTTTGGAGATGTTTCATCTTTTCTCTTGATTTAGTCATCAAATTGTTTTCCATCCCAAAATCAGTAATGGAAACTAGAAGACAAAGTAATAGGTAAGAATGCAGAACAGCCTTGACATTTTTATTTCCAAAATTGGAATCTAAACTTGAGAGACAGTGTCCAGAATAGCACATAATTTTAAAATTATATTTCCCCTCTAATTCCTCTACTCTGATCCTTTAGGTAAGGTGACCAGATGTCCCACTTTTGGGCAGGACAGTCCCAATTTTTAACAATTTGTCCCACATCCTGCAGCATTTTTAAAAAGTCCTGATTATTTTTTTTTTTTACTTCCAACTTGACATCGCATCATGGCAGGGCAGCCTCCAGTGAACTCCAGGGCTGTTCTCTGCTTTTGAGCTTTTTTGGTTGCAGCTTGGAGAGCCTCCACAACTTAAAGAAGAACTTCCTGTGTATTTGTGGCGTTAAGGTGATCCCCCAGAGAGCGAGAAATACCCTCAGGACCACAGCTGATGCAGCTGCCTGACACTTAAAAGGGAAGCAAGAAATAACAGCCAAAATAAGCCAAATAAGGGACTAAAACGGATGGGGATTGCGGATTTGTGGAAAGGTTCGGAGTGAGAGGTGGTAATAGTAGAATGACTAGGAGAGAGGAGCCCTTGATGCTGTCTGGTTGGATTGATTTGATTGTACAGTATTTGATTTGATCGGGAGTTCCAAGGGGCAACGCAGCAGTCATTGCATTTCATCAGGAACAGTGAGGACTTGAAAGATGGGTGAGGAGAAAGAGTTGAAGTGGCGGACGGGTGATTGGAGATCGGAAATCAGAGCTCGGAGATAGGAGACCAGCCACAGACTCCCTCCTCCTAATACCAGATTTAGACCTACTTGGGAATCATTCCGGACGAGCTGTTTGAATAGCAAAGGGCAAGGTGGTGTTTTTGCATGTACAGTATATGAAGTTTTGTGCAAGTTGAAAGAACAGAAGACTTAGAGGTGACTAGGCAAACCGGAAGCCCCACGCTGAAAATAAAGGGAGTATCACCAGCTCAGCGGGTTTATTAATTTGGATATAAACGGATTAGAACTATAAGCAACTTGATGACCAATAAGGAACATTGTTGAATTAATTTAGGATTGGGTCAGACTGATACATTAATTAGAAGACAATTGGGTTCTTAACTAACTTAATAACATTAAGAGTTCAAAACTGATCTTATTTAATAATCAATGTAAATCTGTCTAGGTATATCCTAATTCCTATTTCTCTCTTTCCTCTTCTGATATTCATTTACAATTGATTCCATATTAAATATAGAATTAATATAAATACTGATCAAACCTGATTAATCAAAATTACTTAACTATTTATTGACTACTTTATTTAACATTGCTTTGTAAATGAACTGTCATTGATTGATTTGCTTTATTACCTACTGTAGTGATAGATTGCTTGCTTGTTATTATTATTATTAATTATTAGATCTTTAATTTTTAATTACATTAACTATTCAATATTTGAGGGGCAGAGATATTAATAGACAAACCTGACACATAGCAACTCTTTTTTGAAATAGTTTAAATAAATATAATAGAAGTATATGGTTAATTGGAGTTATATTCTGGAAATATTTAAAATGTTTAATTTAAAACTGGCTTTTTGCCAGTTTTGTATTGGAATGTAGTAAAATGTCGATGTCTTCAGCGACTACATTCCAATCCATGGTAAGGATGCAGCAATCAATCAATCAAAATTATGAAAAGATGACAGAAACATGGAAGATATGAGGGGTAATATTAAAAGAGTAGAGGATAGAGTAGTCAAAATGGATGGGAAAATAGAGTCTATTCAATAAACATTATCAAAGAATGAGCCAAAAATAAAAGAAATAGAAGAGAAGAGTGAAAAGATGGAGGCAAAAATGCAAGAAACAGAAACTAACAGGATGACAACTATTAAAAATATGGAAGAAGTTTTACTTAGCACGGAACTTGAAAAACCTGCTTTCTTTCTGAGGTTTCAGAACATACAGGAAAATAAAGAAGAAAATAATGGCTGAAATAGTAGCGAGCATTATATGGCATTAAATATGGCAAAGAATAAAATAATACTATGCATAACTTTTTAATGTATTATATTTGTAAATTGTACTTAAAATTAAAATATATATATTGCAATACTATTTTCGTGTTCTATGAAACTTTTTGTTGCTCCATATAGACCAAATTTTTAATCAAGAAACACCCCTGGTCAATGGTGTCCTGCTTTACCAATGTTAAAATCTGGCTACCTTTCCTTTAGGACAAGTGTTGAACACAAGTAACATAAAAAGATAAGCAAATAAATAATATTTCTGTCCTAAAAGATCTAGACGAATAGACACAATAATGAAAAATGTGACTGGTAAATTAAAATCTAAACCATAACAACATGGGCCCCTAAAGACCATACTAAAATAAGTGTTCTATGGATTTTATAAAGACAGAGCTGTAGCCAAATGCAGCTGCCTCAAGACTGCCTTGTAAACTCTGGAGATGATGCAGGAAAAGACCATCTCCCATCGGCCTAATAGTTCAGTCTCAAGAGCAGCGGAGTTTCTGCGTATCTCCTGCAGACTTCAGTGTCTGCTGAAACACATTTTCTATTTATATGTGGCTTGCCTTACCTAAAGGCAATACTTGGTAACTAAGTGAAATAAAACATTAACAGATTGTAAAAGAAACATCAACAGTAACATGGTTTAAAAAATGTGAATCCTTCTGTGTAGGGGATGTAACCATGGACCTGCTGAACTATCATGGATCTATCATAGTACTTGGCTGTGAATGTTCCCCATGAAGAGCCTTTCAATTCAAAGAATATTTTTCTCTTTCATAGCAGAACAGACACGAAATATTCAAAACAATTTCTAGAGGTAATGTTTTTGATTTAGTGTGTGGGAAAAGTTCTCACTTTGTTCCCAAATGCCAATCTGCCAAAGTAGGCCAACAAGCTGCTTTCTCACAGTACCCTTTTTGTGAGGTTGCATGAGATCACAACTGCTTTAACAAAATTTGCAATAGTGATGAGAGCTTCATATGAATCACAAGCTCAACTATTTATATATGCAGGTTTTTTTTTCTCCAAAGTTTGATCAGAATGCAGGTCAACAAATAGCAGATGTCTTTTTGGTATTCTATATGTAGTCTATAATTTATCTGCCTTTAAAATGGGGATTGGCAACAGGATTAGCAACAGAATTTTATAGACATTTACCAAGAAGTCTGCCTCTCAGTTTCGATGTAAAAACTAAATACTGAATGCAAACGTGTCATTAAGGCTTGGTGCAAGATGGGAAATGACATCTCAGTACTTTCTCTAAAAGTGGGACCCACTGGGCCATTCTTCCAAAACTGTGTCCTTACCAGGATCCTCAGGTCTTTCACGCCTTAGCACTTCAGCACATACACGCTTGAGTTTCTCGATTTTCCTTTTCATTTGTTCTTTTTCTATTGTAAAATTTTCCAATACTAGCGTTTTACTGTAACATAATAAGGACCAGAGAGATATTAGCCCTCTTGCAATATAGAGGCGGGAGGAGTGGAGGAGCCCATATCTAGGGTGGCACAGGGCCGGAATATCCCGGTTTTGCTGGGGAAAGGCAGATATGTTGGGAGACATGGGGTAGGCGGCTCTTGGGGAACAAGAGCTCGCTGCTTGAAAGCAATCCCTTGTTCTGGCCCCATGAGCTTAGCTCGGGGTACTGGCGACAAGCGAATCTCGGATCCTAGGCTCAGGCTGTTGATATTCAATGCCAGGTCAGTTGTAAATAAAGCTCCCCTCATCCAGGATTTACTCCTAGATGAGGAGGCTGACCTGACATGTGTTACTGAGATCTGGCTGGGCCCAGAAGGAGGAGTCCCTCTCTCTGAAATGTGCCCAGCTGGGTTGCAGGTGTGGCACCAGCCACGACCCCAGGGAAGGTGGGGGGATGAGTGGCTATTATAGTGAAAAAGACCTTCAGCCTACGCAGGCTCGCTGCTCCTGAGATTACGGATTCTGAGTCCCTCTTTGTGAAGTTGGACCTAGGGGTTCAGTTGGGCTTGTTGCTCATGTACCTGCCTCCCAGCTGCATGTCAACAGCCCTGCCTGTGCTACTCAAGGAGGTAGTTGGGCTGGCAGTGGAGTTCCCCAAGCTTATTGTCTTGGTGGACATTAACCTGTTGCTCGGAGAATCCTCTGGATTGGTGCAGGAGTTGGACCTGACTGAAGTAATTTAGGGTGCAACTCATGAGGGGGGCATGCTCCTGACATGGTATTCCCCACAGAGCAGTTGAGCAATGATCTGAAATTAAGGGTCTTAAATATGTTGCCTTTGTCATGGTCAGATCATTTTCTGCTACGGCTTGATTTCAAGGCTTCAATCCTCCTTATTTGGACCGTGAGTCTCTACTCACAGTCGCTCATGCCTTTATCACCTTGAGATTCAACTACTGCAATGCTCTCTACATGGGGCTACCTTTGAAGAGTGTTTGGAAAATTAAAATTGTGCAAAATGTGGCCGTGCAAATGGTCATGGGCATTCCTAGACATGCCCCTCTTTCTCCAACACTACGTGGATTGCATTGATTGCTGATTGGTTTCTGGACACAATTTAAAGTGTTGGTAATGACCTATAAAGCCATACATGGCGTCGGTACTTGGCGGTACTTGTGGGACCGCCTTCTGCCGCATCAATCCCAGCAATTGGTGAGGTCCCACAGAGTTGGCCTTCTCCAGGTCTCATCAACTAGACAATGTCATTTGGTGGTGCGTAGGTGAAGAGCTTTTTCTGTGGGGGCTTCTAAATCAGCTCCCCCTGGAGATTCGCTCTGCCCCCCCCCCACTTCATTTATGCCACCATGCTTGGGGCAGTTAGATCTCAGTCCCCCTGGCCGACCAAATGTTTGTATGGCTGTTGTTTGAATGGGTATGACTGATTTTTAATATAATTGGGGGTTTTAGATTGTCTCTATAGTTTTAATTTAATTGGATTTGCTATTGTATTTGTATTGTATATGTTTTTATATGTTGTAAGCCACCCCGAGTCCTTAGAGAGGGACGGCATATAAATCCAATAAATAAAATAAATAAAATAAAAATAAACATTTCTCACCTATGCAGTTCTTCTTTCAACTCATTAATTTTGTGGAGGAGCTCTAATTTCTCCATGGCATCTTTTTTAATTTTTGTGCTCAGACTTTCATTTTCTTTTATTATTTTTTGAATCTCGTCTTCTTTCTCTGAAGTAATTTTCCTGTAAAATATCAAGAGCAGAGTGAAGTTAGCCCCCTTAGGTTTTTTTACTCAAATTGTAAAACTTGTTTAAAATTAAAACTAATTGAAATATTGAAGAAACGACGAGAAAGTCAGGGTTGCTATCCAAAATTTTCTCACCTCCTCAACTTTTCTTCAAAGTCTTCACAAATTTCATTTTTTTCTTGGCAAAGTTTCTTATTTTCCTCAAAAAGTTCATTATTTTTTATTTCTAATTCATTTTTTTCAGTCAGCAGTTTAGAAATTTTCATTGTCATGCTGCAAATAATGAAGACCAGAGAGAAATTAGCCCCCAGGGTTTTTTTTAACTTGAATTATCAACCTTTTTATTCATTTTTTATTAAATACACATTAAAAATACCTTATGAAATTATGAATGTCATACAGACAGGGTGAACTTAAGAGGATTGTGCAAAGATTTGATGAACTATGTGAAGACTTACATATAATTCTGCTCCTTCACTCTCTTCAAATCAGCATCTGAACTTTGCACTTTTGTCTGAACAATCTAGAGAAGCCAAAATAGATCATAAGTCAGGAATATATTTCGGTAACAGCCCACTTGCTACCCCTCACTACCCAATCAGTCACACTGGGCTTTCCCCCCTCTTTTTATGATATGAACTATGTCTCGGTCATGCACACTCAACAGGTTCCTTATGTACTAGATTGCTTACCTGATGGGAAGGCAACTTTATGCTGGGCTAGAAAAAAAAGTAGTCTTAGTTAATTTCTTTAGGAAATGTAAAACACAGTGGTTCAAAACAATTATGAATCATCTAAATTTTATTTCACTGCTATTGGTATTGTATGTGGCCAAAGAAGCTAGCTAATGTAGCAACGAAGGAACCGACCAAGAATTAGCATCAGCTCTGATAATTGCCATTCTTTTACAGAAATTACAAATAAACTAGTCTGTATAGATGTGTGTATGGATTTCATATATGCAATAGAAATATAAAGCGAACATATATACTACATAAAATATGCTGCACATGCATTATTAACCATTACCAATTGTGAAAAAATCATTTATTTTCATTTTTCTCATAATTATATTCTAAGGTGAGCTGCAAGTATACATTATATACCTCAGCATGTCTTTGTGTCAGAAGAGGAAGTCTCGAACTTTCTTCATCCGGAGACAAAATACCCTATTTTTAAAAAGCAAATTGACAGTGATTAGAGACACTAATATTTCTATCAACAATTCTAAATGATATTAAACATTGTTTCCTCTTCAAATCTGGGCTACCAACTATATCTCTGCCATCTAATCTTTGACACATGCCTGGAAATTCACACTACTGAAAAAAATAACATTTTACTATTCTTCCAAAACTGAAGAAACTTCTTGGATTACGGTCTAAAAATTTTCAAAAAAAACCCAAGCAAAGAAAAAGGAAAGTCCAGTTTCTTCTCGGTTGGATGAGTTCCTGCTGTTTTCCTAACAAGATTTTTCAGAAGTGGTTTGGTGTTGCCTCCTTTCTAGGGGAAGAAAAGGTGACTGGGTCAGGGTCACCCACTTGGCTTTGTGCCTAAAGTGGGGCAAGGAATGTCGGTCTCTGCGTGCGCAGGGTGATGCCTTAACCACGATACCAAACTGGCTTTCTTGGGTTGCTAATGCAAGCTAACTATGTATTTCAAAGGTCAAAACAAAAACCTAAATGGTCAACTGAGGATAAACAGAAATCACAATTCATATTCTGTATGTCTGTCTATCTGTGTTTCTCCAACTACCTACTGTTCTTTCTATCTATATGTCTGTCTGATTGACTGTCTGTATCTATCTATCTATCTATCTATCTATCTATCTATCTATCTATCTATCCTAGCTATCTATCTATCTATCCTAGCTATCTATCTATCTATCCTATCTATCTATCCCTACCTAGCTACCTAACTACCTGCCTAAAATTTCTATATGTTCCATCACACATTTACTGTGACAGCGTACGAACAAATGTTTTCTCTTACCTCCTTTTGGAGATGTTTCATCTTTTCTCTTGATTTAGTCATCAAATTGTTTTCCATCCCAAAATCAGTAATGGAAACTAGAAGACAAAGTAATAGGTAAGAATGCAGAACAGCCTTGACATTTTTATTTCCAAAATTGGAATCTAAACTTGAGAGACAGTGTCCAGAATAGCACATAATTTTAAAATTATATTTCCCCTCTAATTCCTCTACTCTGATCCTTTAGGTAAGGTGACCAGATGTCCCACTTTTGGGCAGGACAGTCCCAATTTTTAACAATTTGTCCCACATCCTGCAGCATTTTTAAAAAGTCCTGATTATTTTTTTTTTTTACTTCCAACTTGACATCGCATCATGGCAGGGCAGCCTCCAGTGAACTCCAGGGCTGTTCTCTGCTTTTGAGCTTTTTTGGTTGCAGCTTGGAGAGCCTCCACAACTTAAAGAAGAACTTCCTGTGTATTTGTGGCGTTAAGGTGATCCCCCAGAGAGCGAGAAATACCCTCAGGACCACAGCTGATGCAGCTGCCTGACACTTAAAAGGGAAGCAAGAAATAACAGCCAAAATAAGCCAAATAAGGGACTAAAACGGATGGGGATTGCGGATTTGTGGAAAGGTTCGGAGTGAGAGGTGGTAATAGTAGAATGACTAGGAGAGAGGAGCCCTTGATGCTGTCTGGTTGGATTGATTTGATTGTACAGTATTTGATTTGATCGGGAGTTCCAAGGGGCAACGCAGCAGTCATTGCATTTCATCAGGAACAGTGAGGACTTGAAAGATGGGTGAGGAGAAAGAGTTGAAGTGGCGGACGGGTGATTGGAGATCGGAAATCAGAGCTCGGAGATAGGAGACCAGCCACAGACTCCCTCCTCCTAATACCAGATTTAGACCTACTTGGGAATCATTCCGGACGAGCTGTTTGAATAGCAAAGGGCAAGGTGGTGTTTTTGCATGTACAGTATATGAAGTTTTGTGCAAGTTGAAAGAACAGAAGACTTAGAGGTGACTAGGCAAACCGGAAGCCCCACGCTGAAAATAAAGGGAGTATCACCAGCTCAGCGGGTTTATTAATTTGGATATAAACGGATTAGAACTATAAGCAACTTGATGACCAATAAGGAACATTGTTGAATTAATTTAGGATTGGGTCAGACTGATACATTAATTAGAAGACAATTGGGTTCTTAACTAACTTAATAACATTAAGAGTTCAAAACTGATCTTATTTAATAATCAATGTAAATCTGTCTAGGTATATCCTAATTCCTATTTCTCTCTTTCCTCTTCTGATATTCATTTACAATTGATTCCATATTAAATATAGAATTAATATAAATACTGATCAAACCTGATTAATCAAAATTACTTAACTATTTATTGACTACTTTATTTAACATTGCTTTGTAAATGAACTGTCATTGATTGATTTGCTTTATTACCTACTGTAGTGATAGATTGCTTGCTTGTTATTATTATTATTAATTATTAGATCTTTAATTTTTAATTACATTAACTATTCAATATTTGAGGGGCAGAGATATTAATAGACAAACCTGACACATAGCAACTCTTTTTTGAAATAGTTTAAATAAATATAATAGAAGTATATGGTTAATTGGAGTTATATTCTGGAAATATTTAAAATGTTTAATTTAAAACTGGCTTTTTGCCAGTTTTGTATTGGAATGTAGTAAAATGTCGATGTCTTCAGCGACTACATTCCAATCCATGGTAAGGATGCAGCAATCAATCAATCAAAATTATGAAAAGATGACAGAAACATGGAAGATATGAGGGGTAATATTAAAAGAGTAGAGGATAGAGTAGTCAAAATGGATGGGAAAATAGAGTCTATTCAATAAACATTATCAAAGAATGAGCCAAAAATAAAAGAAATAGAAGAGAAGAGTGAAAAGATGGAGGCAAAAATGCAAGAAACAGAAACTAACAGGATGACAACTATTAAAAATATGGAAGAAGTTTTACTTAGCACGGAACTTGAAAAACCTGCTTTCTTTCTGAGGTTTCAGAACATACAGGAAAATAAAGAAGAAAATAATGGCTGAAATAGTAGCGAGCATTATATGGCATTAAATATGGCAAAGAATAAAATAATACTATGCATAACTTTTTAATGTATTATATTTGTAAATTGTACTTAAAATTAAAATATATATATTGCAATACTATTTTCGTGTTCTATGAAACTTTTTGTTGCTCCATATAGACCAAATTTTTAATCAAGAAACACCCCTGGTCAATGGTGTCCTGCTTTACCAATGTTAAAATCTGGCTACCTTTCCTTTAGGACAAGTGTTGAACACAAGTAACATAAAAAGATAAGCAAATAAATAATATTTCTGTCCTAAAAGATCTAGACGAATAGACACAATAATGAAAAATGTGACTGGTAAATTAAAATCTAAACCATAACAACATGGGCCCCTAAAGACCATACTAAAATAAGTGTTCTATGGATTTTATAAAGACAGAGCTGTAGCCAAATGCAGCTGCCTCAAGACTGCCTTGTAAACTCTGGAGATGATGCAGGAAAAGACCATCTCCCATCGGCCTAATAGTTCAGTCTCAAGAGCAGCGGAGTTTCTGCGTATCTCCTGCAGACTTCAGTGTCTGCTGAAACACATTTTCTATTTATATGTGGCTTGCCTTACCTAAAGGCAATACTTGGTAACTAAGTGAAATAAAACATTAACAGATTGTAAAAGAAACATCAACAGTAACATGGTTTAAAAAATGTGAATCCTTCTGTGTAGGGGATGTAACCATGGACCTGCTGAACTATCATGGATCTATCATAGTACTTGGCTGTGAATGTTCCCCATGAAGAGCCTTTCAATTCAAAGAATATTTTTCTCTTTCATAGCAGAACAGACACGAAATATTCAAAACAATTTCTAGAGGTAATGTTTTTGATTTAGTGTGTGGGAAAAGTTCTCACTTTGTTCCCAAATGCCAATCTGCCAAAGTAGGCCAACAAGCTGCTTTCTCACAGTACCCTTTTTGTGAGGTTGCATGAGATCACAACTGCTTTAACAAAATTTGCAATAGTGATGAGAGCTTCATATGAATCACAAGCTCAACTATTTATATATGCAGGTTTTTTTTTCTCCAAAGTTTGATCAGAATGCAGGTCAACAAATAGCAGATGTCTTTTTGGTATTCTATATGTAGTCTATAATTTATCTGCCTTTAAAATGGGGATTGGCAACAGGATTAGCAACAGAATTTTATAGACATTTACCAAGAAGTCTGCCTCTCAGTTTCGATGTAAAAACTAAATACTGAATGCAAACGTGTCATTAAGGCTTGGTGCAAGATGGGAAATGACATCTCAGTACTTTCTCTAAAAGTGGGACCCACTGGGCCATTCTTCCAAAACTGTGTCCTTACCAGGATCCTCAGGTCTTTCACGCCTTAGCACTTCAGCACATACACGCTTGAGTTTCTCGATTTTCCTTTTCATTTGTTCTTTTTCTATTGTAAAATTTTCCAATACTAGCGTTTTACTGTAACATAATAAGGACCAGAGAGATATTAGCCCTCTTGCAATATAGAGGCGGGAGGAGTGGAGGAGCCCATATCTAGGGTGGCACAGGGCCGGAATATCCCGGTTTTGCTGGGGAAAGGCAGATATGTTGGGAGACATGGGGTAGGCGGCTCTTGGGGAACAAGAGCTCGCTGCTTGAAAGCAATCCCTTGTTCTGGCCCCATGAGCTTAGCTCGGGGTACTGGCGACAAGCGAATCTCGGATCCTAGGCTCAGGCTGTTGATATTCAATGCCAGGTCAGTTGTAAATAAAGCTCCCCTCATCCAGGATTTACTCCTAGATGAGGAGGCTGACCTGACATGTGTTACTGAGATCTGGCTGGGCCCAGAAGGAGGAGTCCCTCTCTCTGAAATGTGCCCAGCTGGGTTGCAGGTGTGGCACCAGCCACGACCCCAGGGAAGGTGGGGGGATGAGTGGCTATTATAGTGAAAAAGACCTTCAGCCTACGCAGGCTCGCTGCTCCTGAGATTACGGATTCTGAGTCCCTCTTTGTGAAGTTGGACCTAGGGGTTCAGTTGGGCTTGTTGCTCATGTACCTGCCTCCCAGCTGCATGTCAACAGCCCTGCCTGTGCTACTCAAGGAGGTAGTTGGGCTGGCAGTGGAGTTCCCCAAGCTTATTGTCTTGGTGGACATTAACCTGTTGCTCGGAGAATCCTCTGGATTGGTGCAGGAGTTGGACCTGACTGAAGTAATTTAGGGTGCAACTCATGAGGGGGGCATGCTCCTGACATGGTATTCCCCACAGAGCAGTTGAGCAATGATCTGAAATTAAGGGTCTTAAATATGTTGCCTTTGTCATGGTCAGATCATTTTCTGCTACGGCTTGATTTCAAGGCTTCAATCCTCCTTATTTGGACCGTGAGTCTCTACTCACAGTCGCTCATGCCTTTATCACCTTGAGATTCAACTACTGCAATGCTCTCTACATGGGGCTACCTTTGAAGAGTGTTTGGAAAATTAAAATTGTGCAAAATGTGGCCGTGCAAATGGTCATGGGCATTCCTAGACATGCCCCTCTTTCTCCAACACTACGTGGATTGCATTGATTGCTGATTGGTTTCTGGACACAATTTAAAGTGTTGGTAATGACCTATAAAGCCATACATGGCGTCGGTACTTGGCGGTACTTGTGGGACCGCCTTCTGCCGCATCAATCCCAGCAATTGGTGAGGTCCCACAGAGTTGGCCTTCTCCAGGTCTCATCAACTAGACAATGTCATTTGGTGGTGCGTAGGTGAAGAGCTTTTTCTGGGGGGGCTTCTAAATCAGCTCCCCCTGGAGATTCGCTCTGCCCCCCCCCCACTTCATTTATGCCACCATGCTTGGGGCAGTTAGATCTCAGTCCCCCTGGCCGACCAAATGTTTGTATGGCTGTTGTTTGAATGGGTATGACTGATTTTTAATATAATTGGGGGTTTTAGATTGTCTCTATAGTTTTAATTTAATTGGATTTGCTATTGTATTTGTATTGTATATGTTTTTATATGTTGTAAGCCACCCCGAGTCCTTAGAGAGGGACGGCATATAAATCCAATAAATAAAATAAATAAAATAAAAATAAACATTTCTCACCTATGCAGTTCTTCTTTCAACTCATTAATTTTGTGGAGGAGCTCTAATTTCTCCATGGCATCTTTTTTAATTTTTGTGCTCAGACTTTCATTTTCTTTTATTATTTTTTGAATCTCGTCTTCTTTCTCTGAAGTAATTTTCCTGTAAAATATCAAGAGCAGAGTGAAGTTAGCCCCCTTAGGTTTTTTTACTCAAATTGTAAAACTTGTTTAAAATTAAAACTAATTGAAATATTGAAGAAACGACGAGAAAGTCAGGGTTGCTATCCAAAATTTTCTCACCTCCTCAACTTTTCTTCAAAGTCTTCACAAATTTCATTTTTTTCTTGGCAAAGTTTCTTATTTTCCTCAAAAAGTTCATTATTTTTTATTTCTAATTCATTTTTTTCAGTCAGCAGTTTAGAAATTTTCATTGTCATGCTGCAAATAATGAAGACCAGAGAGAAATTAGCCCCCAGGGTTTTTTTTAACTTGAATTATCAACCTTTTTATTCATTTTTTATTAAATACACATTAAAAATACCTTATGAAATTATGAATGTCATACAGACAGGGTGAACTTAAGAGGATTGTGCAAAGATTTGATGAACTATGTGAAGACTTACATATAATTCTGCTCCTTCACTCTCTTCAAATCAGCATCTGAACTTTGCACTTTTGTCTGAACAATCTAGAGAAGCCAAAATAGATCATAAGTCAGGAATATATTTCGGTAACAGCCCACTTGCTACCCCTCACTACCCAATCAGTCACACTGGGCTTTCCCCCCTCTTTTTATGATATGAACTATGTCTCGGTCATGCACACTCAACAGGTTCCTTATGTACTAGATTGCTTACCTGATGGGAAGGCAACTTTATGCTGGGCTAGAAAAAAAAGTAGTCTTAGTTAATTTCTTTAGGAAATGTAAAACACAGTGGTTCAAAACAATTATGAATCATCTAAATTTTATTTCACTGCTATTGGTATTGTATG
This sequence comes from Erythrolamprus reginae, assembly GCF_031021105.1. Classification (NCBI taxonomy): domain Eukaryota; kingdom Metazoa; phylum Chordata; class Lepidosauria; order Squamata; family Dipsadidae; genus Erythrolamprus; species Erythrolamprus reginae. Next base: position 94,468,189 of record NC_091953.1, on the reverse strand, counting down.
TGGCCAAAGAAGCTAGCTAATGTAGCAACGAAGGAACCGACCAAGAATTAGCATCAGCTCTGATAATTGCCATTCTTTTACAGAAATTACAAATAAACTAGTCTGTATAGATGTGTGTATGGATTTCATATATGCAATAGAAATATAAAGCGAACATATATACTACATAAAATATGCTGCACATGCATTATTAACCATTACCAATTGTGAAAAAATCATTTATTTTCATTTTTCTCATAATTATATTCTAAGGTGAGCTGCAAGTATACATTATATACCTCAGCATGTCTTTGTGTCAGAAGAGGAAGTCTCGAACTTTCTTCATCCGGAGACAAAATACCCTATTTTTAAAAAGCAAATTGACAGTGATTAGAGACACTAATATTTCTATCAACAATTCTAAATGATATTAAACATTGTTTCCTCTTCAAATCTGGGCTACCAACTATATCTCTGCCATCTAATCTTTGACACATGCCTGGAAATTCACACTACTGAAAAAAATAACATTTTACTATTCTTCCAAAACTGAAGAAACTTCTTGGATTACGGTCTAAAAATTTTCAAAAAAAACCCAAGCAAAGAAAAAGGAAAGTCCAGTTTCTTCTCGGTTGGATGAGTTCCTGCTGTTTTCCTAACAAGATTTTTCAGAAGTGGTTTGGTGTTGCCTCCTTTCTAGGGGAAGAAAAGGTGACTGGGTCAGGGTCACCCACTTGGCTTTGTGCCTAAAGTGGGGCAAGGAATGTCGGTCTCTGCGTGCGCAGGGTGATGCCTTAACCACGATACCAAACTGGCTTTCTTGGGTTGCTAATGCAAGCTAACTATGTATTTCAAAGGTCAAAACAAAAACCTAAATGGTCAACTGAGGATAAACAGAAATCACAATTCATATTCTGTATGTCTGTCTATCTGTGTTTCTCCAACTACCTACTGTTCTTTCTATCTATATGTCTGTCTGATTGACTGTCTGTATCTATCTATCTATCTATCCATCCATCCATCCATCCATCCATCCATCCATCCATCCATCCATCCATCCATCCATCCATCCATCCATCCATCTATCTATCTATCTATCTATCCTATCTATCTATCTATCTATCTATCTATCTATCTATCTATCCTATCTATCTATCCCTACCTAGCTACCTAGCTACCTGCCTAAAATTTCTATATGTTCCATCACACATTTACTGTGACAGTGTATGAACAAATGTTTTCTCTTACCTCCCTTTCGAGACGTTTCATCTTTTCTCTTAATTTTGTCAACAAATTGTTTTCCATCCCAAAATCAGTAATGGAAACTAGAAGACAAAGTAATAGGTGAGAATGCAGAACAGCCTTGACATTTTTATTTCCAAAATTGGAATCTAAACTTGAGACAGTGTCCAGAATAGCACATAATTTTAAAATTATATTTGCCCTCTAATTCCTCTACTCTGATCCTTTAGGTAAGGTGACCAGATGTCCCACTTTTGGGCAGGGCAGTCCCAATTTTTAACAATTTGTCCCACATCCCGCAGCATTTTTAAAAAGTCCTGATTATTTTTTTTTTACTTCCAACTTGACATCGCATCATGGCAGGGCAGCCTCCAGTGAACTCCAGGTCTGTTCTCTGCTTTGGAGCTTTTTTGGTTGCAGCTTGGAGAGCCTCCACAACTTAAAGAGGAACTTCCTGTGGCGTTAAGGTGATCCCCCAGAGAGCGAGAAATACCCTCAGGACCACAGCTGATGCAGCTACCTGACACTTAAAAGGGAAGCAAGAAATAACAGCCAAAATAAGCCAAATAAGGGACTAAAACGGATGGGGATTGCAGATTTGTGGGAAGGTTCGGAGTGAGAGGTGGTAATAGTAGAATGACTTGGAGAGAGGAGCCCTTGATGCTGTCTGGTTGGATTGATTTGATTGAATTTGATTTGATCGGGAGTTCCAAGGGGCAACACAGCAGTCATTGCATTTCATCAGGAACAGTGAGGACTTGAAAGATGGGTGAGGAGAAAGAGTTGAAGTGGCGGACGGGTGATTGGAGATCGGAAATCAGAGCTCGGAGATAGGAGACCAGCCACAGACTCCCTCCTCCTAATACCAGATTTAGACCTACTTGGGAATCATTCCGGACGAGCTGTTTGAATAGCAAAGGGCAAGGTGGTGTTTTTGAATGTATATGAAGTTTTGTGCAAGTTGAAAGAACAGAAGACTTAGAGGTGACTAGGCAAACTGGAAGCCCCACGCTGAAAATAAAGGGAGTATCACCAGCTCAGCGGGTTTATTAATTTGGATATAAACGGATTAGAACTATAAGCAACTTGACGACCAATAAGGAACATTGTTGAATTAATTTAGGATTGGGTCAGACTGATACATTAATTAGAAGACAATTGGGTTCTTAACTAACTTAATAACATTAAGAGTTCAAAACTGATCTTATTTAATAATCAATGGAAAACTGTCTAGGTATATCCTAATTCCTATTTCTCTCTTTCCTCTTCTGAAATTCATTTACAATTGATTCCATATTAAATATAGAATTAATATTAATACTGATCAAACCTGATTAATCAAAATTACTTAACTATTTATTGGCTACTTTATTTAACATTGCTTTGTAAATGAACTGTCATTGATTGATTTACTTTATTACCTACTATAGTGATAGATTGCTTGCTTGTTATTATTATTAATTATTAGATCTTTAATTTTTAATTACATTAACTATTCAATATTTGAGAGGCAGAGATATTAATAGACAAACCTGACACATAGCAACTCTTTTTTGAAATAGTTTAAATAAATATAATAGAAGTACATGGTTAATTGGAGTTATATTCTGGAAATATTTAAAATATTTAAAATATTTAATTTAAAACTGGCTTTTTGCCAGTTTTGTATTGGAATGTAGTAAAATGTTGATGTCTTCAGCGACTACATTCCAATCCATGGTAAGGATGCAGCAATCAATCAATCAAAATTATGAAAAGATGACAGAAAACATGGAAGATATGAGGGGTAATATTAAAAGAGTAGAGGATATAGTAGTCAAAATGGATGGGAAAATAGAGTCTATTCAATAAACATTATCAAAGAATGAGCCAAAAATAAAAGAAATAGAAGAGAAGAGTGAAAAGATGGAGGCAAAAATGCAAGAAACAGAAACTAACAGGATGACAACTATTAAAAATATGGAAGAAGTTTTACTTAGCACGGAACTGGAAAAACCTGCTTTCTTTCTGAGGTTCCAGAACATACAGGAAAATAAAGAAGAAAATAATGGCTGAAATAGTAGCTAGCATTATATGGCATTAAATATGGCAAAGAATAAAATAATACTATGCATAACTTTTTAATGTATTATATTTGTAAATTGTACTTAAAATTAAAATATATATATTGCAATACTATTTTTGTGTTCTATGAAACTTTTTGTTGCTCCATATAGACCAAATTTTTAATCAAGAAACACCCCCGGTCAATGGTGTCCTGCTTTACCAATGTTAAAGTCTGGCTACCTTTCCTTTAGGACAAGTGTTGAACATAAGTAACATAAAAAGATAAGCAAATAAATAATATTTCTGTCCTAAAAGATCTAGACGAATAGACACAATAATGAAAAATGTGACTGGTAAATTAAAATCTAAACCATAACAACATGGGCCCCTAAAGACCATACTAAAATAAGTGTTCTATGGATTTTATAAAGACAGAGCTGTAGCCAAGTGCAGCTGCCTCAAGACTGCCTTGTAAACTCTGGAGATGATGCAGGAAAAGACCATCTCCCATCGGCCTATCTGCGTATCTCCTGCAGACTTCAGTGTCTGCTGAAACACATTTTCTATTTATATGTGGCTTGCCTTACCTAAAGGCAATACTTGGTAACTAAGTGAAATAAAACATTAACAGATTGTAAAAGGAAACATCAACAGTAACATGGTTTAAAAAATGTGAATCCTTCTGTGTAGGGGATGTAACCATGGACCTGCTGAACTATCATGGATCTATCATAGTACTTGGCTGTGAATGTTCCCCATGAAGAGCCTTTCAATTCAAAGAATATTTTTCTCTTTCATAGCAGAACAGACACGAAATATTCAAAACAATTTCTAGAGGTAATGTTTTTGATTTAGTGTGTGGGAAAAGTTCTCACTTTGTTCCCAAATGCCAATCTGCCAAAGTAGGCCAACAAGCTGCTTTCTCACAGTACCCTTTTTGTGAGGTTGCGTGACATCACAATTGCCTTAACAAAATTTGCAATAGTGATGAGAGCTTCATATGAATCACAAGCTCAACTATTTATATATGCAGCTTTTTTTCTCCAAAGTTTGATCAGAATGCAGGTCAACAAATAGCAGATGTCTTTTTGGTATTCTATATTTAGTCTATAATTTATCTGCCTTTAAAATGGGGATTGGCAACAGGATTAGCAACAGAATTTTATACACATTCACCAAGAAGTCTGCCTCTCAGTTTCGATGTAAAAACTAAATGCTGAATGCAAACGTGTCATCAAGGCTTGGTGCAAGATGGGAAATGACATCTCAGTGCTTTCTCTAAAAGTGGGACCCACTGGGTCATTCTTCCAAAACTGTGTCCTTACCAGGATCCTCAGGTCTTTCACGCTTTAGCACTTCAGCAATTCCACACTTCAGATCCTCAGCACGTCCACCCCTCCACCCGTCCACCCGTCCACCCGTCCACCCGTCCACCCGTCCACCCCTCCGCCCCTCCACCCCTCCGCTCCTCCGCCCCTCCGCCCCTACGCTCCTCCGCCCCTCCGCCCCTCCGCCCCTCCGCCCCTCCGCCCCTCCGCCCCTCCGCTCCTCCACTCCTACACTCCTCCATCCCTCCGCTCCTCCGCTCCTCCGCTCCTCCGCTCCTCCGCTCCTCCGCTCCTCCGCTCCTCCACTCCTCCACTCCTCCACTCCTCCACTCCTCCACTCCTCCACTCCTCCACTCCTCCACTCCACTCCTCCACTCCTCCACTCCTCCACTCCTCCACTCCTCCACTCCTCCACTCCTCCACTCCTCCACTCCTCCACTCCTCCACTCAACTCAACTCAACTCAACTCCTCCACTCCTCCACTCCTCCACTCCTCAACACCTCAACTAAACACCCTCAGCACAAGGATTGGGATCTTGGATATATATATGTATGTAGCAGTCAATTATCACAATGAGTGTTTCATGACTTATCCTATTAAGGCAAACCTTTGTCCTAGAATCGCCATGGCTCCTCATATACATGATAACCTCATCTGCTTTTTGGCTGAGAGTCCCACCTCTGAAATGGTTTCAGCAGTTTTGATTCTGATGGGGGATCCGAATTTAGCCTATTTCTAAAATACCAGCTCAATTAATTTTTAAAATTAATTTTATCCCCCGTTTACAATTAAAACTATTCTTCCTTCTTTCCTCTTTCATTTCCTCCTCTCCCTACTTTCCTCCTCTTCTCTCATTTTCTCCAGTTCTCGGTGCCACAGGTTCTGTCATCTTATTTTTTGCTTCTGTGCATGCGCGTAAGCTGGTTTTTTTTAGCACTGTGCATGCGTGTGTGAAGCGCCCGCACAGCAAGGAGTGAACGAGCATCAAAAAAACTCAGAACCCGCCCCCTGGATTGCAGGATGCTGTAACTCTCATAATTGTGCGCCAAGCACCCAATTATAATTTCATTGCAAGAACACTGCAATGACTGCTACCTTGAGGACCAGTCATAAATCCTCTTATTCATTATAACCCTAAACTGTTAATAAATAAATGGTCATTAAATGAGGACTGCATTTAGAGAGAAAGGTTTGGCTACTGAGTGCGATGAGAACAGTATAGGATGGAAATAAGCGTGATAATAAATGGAAAGGCTAGTAAATTTTTCTTTTGGGGGGGGGGTAATTTTTAAATTTAAATTTTCCTTCTCTAATCATGTGTATAGAAAAAAAGATACCATTAATTTTAAGTTACATTATAGTATATCATTTTTGCAATTTCGGTATACATAGATTAACCAATGCCACCTCCTTACCATTTGACAGCTGAACAAAAAATAATTATTCCAATTACTTATATGATAAGAAAGAAAGAAAACTGTTAGCCAATATACATTTTAGCCTGTTACTATTCTTAATCACATCAAATTAATTAATTAATTTATTATTTTATTTATTTATTACTTAGATTTGTATGCCGCCCCTCTCCGAAGACTCGGGGCGGCTCACAACATGTAAAAAACAAATCATAAGCAATCAGACAAATTTAAAATATTTAAATATTTAAAAAACCCCATATGCTAACAGTCACACACAGAGACATACCATGCATAAATTAAATGTGCCCAGGGGGAGATGTTTCAGTTCCCCCATGCCTGACGGCAAAGGTGGGTTTTAAGGAGTTTACGGAAGGCAGGAAGAGTAGGGGCAGTTCTAATCTCCGGGGGGAGTTGGTTCCAGAGGGCCGGGGCCGCCACAGAGAAGGCTCTTCCCCTGGGGCCCGCCAACCGACATTGTTTAGTTGACGGGACCCGGAGAAGGCCCACTCTGTGGGACCTAATCGGTCGCTGGGATTCGTGCGGCAGGAGGCGGTCTCGGAGATATTCTGGTCCGATGCCATGAAGGGCTTTAAAGGTCATAACCAACACTTTGAATTGTGACCGGAAATTGATCGGCAACCAATGCAGACTGCGGAGTGATGGTGAAACATGGGCATACCTAGGTAGGCCCATGACTGCTCTCGCAGCTGCATTTTGCACGATCTGAAGTTTCCGAACACTTTTCAAAGGTAGCCCCATGTAGAGAGCATTACAGTAGTCGAACCTCCAGGTGATGAGGGCATGAGTGACTGTGAGCAATGAGTCCCGGTCCAGATAGGGCCGCAACTGGTGCACCAGGCGAACCTGGGCAAACGCCCCCCTCGCCACAGCTGAAAGATGTTGTTCTAATGTGAGCTGTGGATCGAGGAGGACGCCCAAGTTGCGGACCCTCTCTGAGGGGGTCAATAATTCCCCCCCCAGGGTGATGGACGGACAGATGGAATTGTCCTTGGGAGGCAGAACCCACAGCCACTCCGTCTTATCCGGGTTGAGCTTGAGTCTGTTGACACCCATCCAGGCCCCAACAGCCTCCAGGCACCGGCACATCACTTCCACCGCTTCGTTGACTGGGCATAATTAGATCATAATGTTTCAATTTTCTCAAAATCTCCTCCATATCAATTTTCATGTATAGTTTAAACCTTCTTCCATAGCAAATTTTTCAACATTGAGGGAATAACGTCATATCCCCCTGAATGCTTAATAACAAATGTTTCTCATGTTAAAAGTGTTTGATTGGCAACATGAATGGATGTGTATTTTTGAATGCAAATCATGCCATGTTGTTGGCTGAGGAGAAAATAAGTATGCATAATTATAATTATAATAATATAATATTATAATAATAGTTCCTTTACAAACATCTGTGTTTGAATTTCTCTTTTTGGACTTAATTGGGGGCTCGCAACGAGAAGCCCGGCAGAAGACATAATAATATGCTTTCGTCCAAGTTGAAGTGAGAGTTGGGGCTGGTTAGGTCTCACAGAGTTTGCTTTCTCCAGGTCCCGTCAGCTAGGCAATGCTGCCTGGCAGGGCCTATTAGACGAGCCTTCTCTGGCATCCCTGGCTCTCTGGAATCAACTCCTTCCAGGAATTCATACTGCCCCCACCCTCCTGGCCTTCCGCAAGGCTTTAAAACCTCACCTTTGCCAGCAGGCTTGGGGCCGTTGAGTGTGATGCCTAGCTCCGGCCAACGGATTGGAATCTACATGGGATGAGTGTGGATTCTTGTTTTAATGTATTGGGGGTTTAGATCTGATTTTTAAATTTAGATTTCTTATGCATTGTATTTTTGTACCTATTTTGTTGTGAGCCACCCTGAGTCTGCAGAGAAGGGCAAAAATAAATAAGTAAGTAGGCCAGTCAGAGACATAGAAGTAAGTTGAAGTCATTGAGAATTGGGTACATCAAAAAACTATAGTAAAACATGAAGAACAAAAGTGAAGACTTCTTGTAGTGTGAATGGATTTTGAATATGAAAGTAAATGACCAATATGAAACTGTAATGAGGTAACATGACATCAGTCCCTCAGGACAGAACAGGAAACTAGCCCCAGCCCCAGCCCTAGAGCTCCTGCCCAGCCCTAGCCCTAGCCCTAGCCTAGCTTCAGATGGCCAACGCACACACACGCACTGGAGCTGACATAGGGCAATGTCTTGTGTACCCTCTGATATGGTTCTACGTGCCACCACACGTTTAAAAAGCGTCCGCTTTCCCGGGCAGCCGGCTTTGCTGGCTGGAGAAGTGAGTGATCTGGGACTGCGTGGCTATGCGCCACTTCAAACGTTTCTGCGCAGAAGGTTTTTAATGGCTGCGCGGGCGCGCACCCGTGCAGCTTATAGGTAACAGTGCCTGCCAACTTGGTAAAAAGAGATTAAAATCGTCTGTTTAGTTTCTAGAAAAAGAGTGAAATGAGATGGAGGTGATGTCATGAGAATGTATCCCTCAAACAAGAATGTTTTGCTGCAGCTGATGGAACATGAGAGTGAATTCTGTGTCAGAAATGGATATTTTGCAACCAGCCTGTTTTTCAAATGTCAACCTCGTGTCCCCACCCACAAAATGTGGTTACATTCGAATAAGCAGGTAGCCATGGCCTGCCCTACTTCCCCAACATGAAGTCAGTGTGGGATGTGATGGGCATGTGGACATAATCAGGGCCAGATTGCGATTATTAAAGCTACCGGAGTGCTGCACACGCAGCTTTGGTTCTCTTGCATGCGGTGTGCATGTCCCAGCGTGTTTTTCCCCCTGCAAAATACTGTATCCAGATGGTTCAGTTCCAAGTGGGGAGAAAGACACTGGAAACATGGAGGCTGATTGGAAAGATGGTTTATTGGTGAACAGGACCACATGGGTTTGAGGTCCTGGGCAACATATGGAGGAGAGAGATTGAGGTATTTATACCCTCTCTTGGGCCTGGCCCTTAAGCTTCCTGTTCCTGTGCAAGAAATGTATTCTGTTGGCTTGTCAGACTCCCAGGTTATGCAGCAGTCATAGTTAACTTTGTAAGTTATCTGAGTCTCAGGCTTGGTTGAAGCTTGCTAATGAAATGAAAGGGCTTGTCCTATTACGGCTGAATGATTTTGCCCTTGGTTAGATCTTTTGTGAGGGCTAATCGCATCACTGAGGCTGAAGGTCTTTTGTCTTGTAGATAGGCTGGTCCAGTCCTGCTGGGGCTATTAAGAAAGGTGGGGACTGTTTTCCAAGAGCATGTTTCTCCGTTAGGGAAATATAATATTCTACCTTTTAAATATTTCTCCAAATATTTCATTCTTCTAAGACAGGGTTGGGTGCTAGCTTTCCATAGGATCACTAAACAAACTGTAACAAGTTGAGGATTACCTGTAATAATATTCACCTATCTCCAGTGATGGGCTCCTACGGGTATGGTCAGGTACTCAGTACCGGTAGCAAAATTTTGATTTTTTTTTTCTTTTTTCCCTTCTGGGCTCTGGGTATGTTTTTCCTGTCGCAATAAATTAGGTTGAATATGTATAATTTTAGAAGAGCTGTGTGTGCATGTGTGTACATACACTTTATGTAGTAGATAATCAGGGGTGGGCTACTGCCCGGATGGGGGGTGGGATGCAGTGGGGTAGCGAAAATGGAACTCCACCCCAGAACACCCAATTTGCACTGAAAGATGTTGAAACAAAATGCATAAGCCAAGCCCACAGTGTGGTAGTAAAAATTTTGATAACCCCTCACTGCATCTATCTCCTTCCCACTGAAGTACTAGCTAGGAAGAGAAACTTTGGGATTCCTACAGATGTGGAAGAAGGACATAACAATGCACGCCATTTAGATTTATTAGTTATTAAAATTCTACTGTACAATTTGTCATTTTGTGTGTGTGAGAGAGAGAGACAGTGAGAAAGAAAGAGACAGACAGAGACAGAGAAGGGGAGGGGAACATTAGAGTTAGCCTAACCTCCAACACCTATACTAGACCAGAGGTTTCCAACCTTGGCAACTTTAAGACTTGCGGACTTCAACTCCCAGAGTTGAAATTGACTGAGAAGTTCTAGGAGTTGATGTCCACAAGTCTTAAAAGTTGCCAAGGTTGGAGACCCTGTACTCAGGGATGGGTTGCCACTGCGCATCAATAGCAGCCACCAAATTGTGCAACCTGCAGGCAACCACTCTGGTGTCAGTCCTATGGGCTACCACCATCTTTTTTCTTTAATTGTTTGCATTTTTTTTTTGCTTCGTGCAGACAAGCAAAACCTTGTGAGGAGAGGCACATGCGTGCAAGATTTTGGTGATTTTTTGCATCTAAAAATCACCAAAAACACACATACACGTGTTCCCTTGCAAGATTTCAGCACATTTTTTGCTTCCTGCCCATGCGCGGAAGCCAAATCATGCTGGGGATGCACATGCACAATGAGATAATCCAAGCTGCGTGCACACCCCACCGGTAATAGCCGGTAGTAGCAATCCTCCCTAGCCTGTACTACACTACAGAATCCAGACATCCCTAATAAAACCCACACCAATGCCCACACACACCCCAGGATCAGTCTACCAGCTGTGCCAGCAAGGGAAAATTCACTGCTCCTTCCTCAAGGGGAGGGGCATATTTTCGCACCTCAGTGGGGACTAACGCAACAGCAGACTCTCCACCCCCCCACCACCCAATTAACAAAGAGGAAATCCAGAAAGACTGTTTGATTCCGCTCTACCCCAGGACCGGCTGAAAGTCATGACAATTCCTGTGCGCAACGTCCAGGGGGCGCTCCACACATCCGAGGAGTTCAAAGCAGGGAGAGGAAGGGGTCAAGTCATCCTGCCATGCTTCCCATCAGGGATTGAGCTCCGGGCCAATTTGCATTGCATATTCCTCACAGAGACACACCCACGCTCCAGCCAACGGACAGGTCTTCTTATATCATGCGCAGAACGCCCAGAAGAAGCCAACCTTCTCGGTAGCGTCAGAGGACTAATGGAACATGCGCAAGAGAACGTTTCCCATAGTAATTCCTGGGGAGCGTGGGCGGCAACGTTTCCTTTAATCTCCCCTCCGATTTGCAGGATAGGCTGCAGTAGCAGGCAGGGACCACTAGGTGGCGGCTGCTGTGCAGCATCCCAAGGAAAGAGATTCCTCCTGTTAGCAGGCTACAATGGGGGGCGGGGACAGGACACTCGGAATGAGTCGGGATCTTTAGAAAGGGGCCGCAGTCCAGGTGAGGTTTGCTAGGGTGGGAGTCTTCTCCCCTCCTAGCTACAATCTCCTGTAAGTGCAGTAATTTCTTTCCTTTAAGGCAGGGGTCTTCAAACTTGGCAGCTTTAAGACTTGTGGACTTCAACTCCCAGAACTCTCCAGCCAGCATATCTGACATAGCATAGCTGACTCTGGGAGTTGAAGTCCACAAGTCTTAAAGTTGCTAAGTTTAAAGAGCCCTCCTTTAAGGCTTCTTTTCCACTTGATCCAGTGATTTTGGGAAAAATTGGGAGCTCAGGATGGAATCTTGTCTTTAAGATATCTTCCCAGCATGCCAAGCAAGTGTCGGAGTGCCCCGGTCTTCCCCATGGACAATCAGTGGCCTGGATGATTTCTCTGTAGGAAAGACACTGCTGGCAATGCTGCTAGGAGCTCCCTGGTGGAAATCAGGAGTGAGAGGTTGAGGGATCCCTCGTGAAAGTGAGTGGGATTCAGAGATACCAAGTTTGAGTTCGGATCTGCCCCGACTTCTGATGGCCTATCAGCTGGAAGGTGAGGTGGCTGTGTCAATCTAGTCAAAGGCACATCCTGGATGGATCTTGTGGCACTCAGTAGTTTGAAGGCAGATTCTTACCAAAAGGCCCCAAAAAGGTCCATTTCTGCCTTGTTCCATTGGGCGGATTCTCTCCAACCCCTGAGCTAAAACAGAATTCATCTCGTTGGGGACCTCAATTTAGACCTGCAAGAGGGCTGCTTTCTTGGTCTTAAAGAGCCAGCCAGGTGGGGCTAGATCTCACGCAGTTGGGACATCCCTTCTCCACCAGAGACCCTGGAGGAAAAGTTAGTCCTACCCCAAAACAATGGCAATTAATCCTGTGCACAGAGCAGATGGGCGGGGCCCCAAAAATGTGCTGGCGATTATGCTGGGCATTTTCAGATCAGGATAAATCTGGAAAAATTTCCCCTTTTTTTCAAAGGAAAGTCAAATTAACTTTAACTGTAGCAAGGAATGTGTTTGTCAGGATGCCAGTTACCTTATGTAGGAAGAAGGACAACTGCATCTGATCCCATCCCTCAAAACAACATTTCATCTGGAAGGTTTTTCTAAAAAGATCAGTAGGATCCATTTAAAAGCTGACAGGATTTCATCCCACAATTGAAATTTTCCTACCTACCTGCATGGGGAAAAGAGCTCAAGCAGGTCAAAGGAATTCCTGATTGTGGGAACGCGGGAACTAGTGTCTTGGAATGTGCGTGCGAAAAGCTATGAACTGGACCAACAACAAAGTATTCTTAGTTAAAAATAATGGTAACTGCTTTGATGTCGGGAAATTCTCATTCCTAAAGTATATATCTATAGGTGGGCAGTGGGAGTTGAATGAGGCTATCTACTAGATTTATAGATGTAAAATTATAATGAGCTATAATTCTTTTTTTTTCTAAAATAAGGAGAATGTGAGATTTTTCTGAATTTTCTAAGTTAAGGAGAACCTAATACAAAATTCTGGACCAGGAAGTTTATGGTGGCTATCTAAAAATTTCTCACCTCCATTTCAATTCATAATAGTCTCGGCAGAGCTGCTCATTTTTATCCATTAAGTCAATGTTTTGGAACGTGATTTTCTCCATTTTCATTTCTTCTTTTTCTCTTGTTAATTTTTCAATTACTGACGTTTTCCTGTAAAATATAAGGACCAGAGAGATATTAGCCCTCTTGCAATGTAGAGGTGGGAGGAGTGGAGGAGCCCATATCCAGGGTTGCACAGGGCCGGAATATCCCAGTTATGCTGGGGAGAGGCAGATATGATGGGAGACATGGGGTAGGCTGCTCTCGGGGAACAAGAGCTCGCTGCTTGAAAGCGATCCCTTGTTCCGGCCCCATGAGCTTAGCCCGGGGTACTGGCAACAAGCGAATCTCAGACCCTAGGCTCAGGCAGTTGATACTCAATGCCAGGTCGGTTGTAAATAAAGCTCTCCTCATCCAGGATTTACTCCTAGATGAGGAGGCTGACCTGACATGTGTGACTGAGATCTGGCTGGGCCCAGAAGGAGGAGTCCCTCTCTCTGAAATGTGCCCAGCTGGGTTGCAGGTGTGGCACCAGCCATGACCCCAGGGAAGGTGGGGGGGGATGAGTGGCTATTATAGCGAAAAAGACCTTCAGCCTACGCAGGCTCGCTGCTTCTGAGATTACGGGTTGTGAGGCCCTCTTTGTGAAGTTGGACCTAGGGGTTCAGGTAGGCTTGTTGCTCATGTACCTGCCTCCCAGCTGCGTGTCAACAGCCCTGCCTGCACTACTCGAGGAGGTAGCTGGGCTGGCAGTGGAGTTCCCCAAGCTTATTGTCTTGGTGGACATTAACCTGTTGCTCAGAGAATCCTCTGGATTGGTGCAGGAGTTTATGGCCACCATGGCAACCATGGACCTGACCGAAGTAATTTAGGGTGCAACTCATGAGGGGGGCATGCTCCTGACATGGTATTCCCCACAGAGGAGTTGAGCAATGATCTGAAATTAAGGGTCTTAAATATTTTGCCTTTGTCATTTTCGGCTACGGCTTGATTTCAAGGCTTCAATCCTCCTCTGCAGGGAGATGGAACTGATTAGGTGATTCCTTCCCAGGCGCCTGATGGACTCAGAGGGCTTTCAGAGGATACTTTCATCTGCTGGTCCATTACTCTGGGGGGGAAGAAACCATCATCTTTCAGCTGTGGCAAGGGGCACGTTTGCCTGGTGCACCAGTTGCGGCCTTATTTGGACCGTGAGTCTCTACTCACAGTCGCTCATGCCTTTATCACCTTGAGATTCAACTACTGCAATGCTCTCTACATGGGGCTACCTTTGAAGAGTGTTTGGAAAATTAAAATTGTGCAAAATGTGGCCGTGCAAACGGTCATGGGCATTCCTAGACATGCCCCTCTTTCTCCAACACTACGTGGATTGCATTGTTTGCTGATTGGTTTCTGGACACAATTAAAAGAGTTGGTAATGACCTATAAAGCCATACATGGCATCGATACTTGGCGGTACTTGTGGGACCACCTTCTGCCGCATCAATCCCAGCAATTGGTGAGGTCCCACAGAGTTGGCCTTCTCCAGGTCCCATCAACTAGACAATATCGTTTGGTGGTGCGTAGGTGAAGAGCCTTTTCTGTGGGGGCTTCTGAATCAGCTCCCCCTGGAGATTCGCTCTGCCCCCCCCCACTTCATTTATGCCACCAGGCTTGGGGCAGTTAGATCTCAGTCCCCCTGGCCGACCAAATGTTTGTATGGCTGTTGTTTGAATGGGTATGACTGATTTTTAACATAATTGGGGTTTTTAGATTGTCTCTATAGTTTTAATTTAATTGGATTTGCTATTGTATTTGTATTGCATTTGTTTTTATATGTTGTAAGCCACCCTGAGTCCTTGGAGATGGGCGGCATATAAATCCAATTAATAAAATAAATAAAATAAAAATAAACATTTCTCACCTATACAGTTCTTCTTTCAATTCATTATTTTCGTGGAGGAGCTCTACTTTCTCGATGGCATATTTTTAAATTTTTGAGCTGAGACTTTCATTTTGTTTTATAATTTTTTCAATCTCCTCTTATTTCTCTGAACTAATTTTCCTGTAAAATATCAAGAGCAGAGTGAAATTAGCCCCGTTAGGTTTTTTTATTCAAATTGTAAAACTTGTTTAAAATTAAAACTAATTGAAATATTGAAGAAACGACGAGAAAGTCAGGGTTGAGTCCCGTTTTCCAAAGAGAGAAAGAAAGGCAAATGGAGAGGAAGGAGGACAGAGAGTCCCATTTTCAAGAGGGGAGGAAAAAGAGAAAGAGAGAAGGCAAATTGAGAGGAAGGAGGATGGATGGATGGATGGATGGATAGATAGGAATTCTTTCCCCTCTCAGCGAGGGGGCTGCAGGAGAGGTGGGACGGGCATTCTCACTGCAGAGACCGGCGAAGGTGATTTTTAATGTCGGGTGCGCCGGCGAAGGTTTTTCTTATTTTGAATGTTCCGGGCGGATTGGCAGGGGGATGGGGAGTGCGCGCGCCCGCCCACACGCCTGACATTGAAAATCACCTTTGCCGGTCTCCACTGTGAGAAGAACGGAGAGAGAATGAGAGAGAGTGAGAGCGACAGAGCAAGATAGAGAGAAAGTGAGAAAGAGAGAGAGAGAGAAAGGGGGGAGAGAAAGAGATAGCAAGAGAGAGAACAAGAGAGAGAAAGAGTGAGAGAAAGAAAACAAGAGAGAAAGAGTGAGTGAGAGAGAAAGCAAGAGAGAGAGAAAGAAAACAAGAGAGAAAGAGTGAGTGAGAGAGAAAGCAAGAGAGAGAGAAAGAAAACAAGAGAGAGAAAGTGAGAAAAAGAGAGAGCAAGAGGGGGAGAGAAAGAAAGAGAGAGAGAGATGAGAGAGGAAGGAAGAGAGTGTGAGAGAGGAAGAAAGCAAGCAAGAGGGAGACAGACAGAGAAAGCAAGAGAGAGAAGAGTGGAAGGAAGAGAGAGAGAAAGAAAGAGAAATGATAGAAAAAAGTGGAGAAAAAGAGAAATGAGAAAATATTTGAGGCTTAGAATGACAGGAAAGAGAGAGAAACAGAGAGAGAAGTGACTCTTGATTTAAAGCATATGGTAAAAGCACTTAAATAATAACAGAGAAAAAAAAACCCCAGCCCTCACCTGTTTTTATTAATAGTTATGTTTTTGGTTTTGCTGGTTGTTTTAGTTTTAATAGTAATGGATTTTGGTTTTTTTAAATTATTAATTTCTTTTAATAAAAAAGAAGGGATTTTTTCTTATTTATTTCTTGTTTGTTTGTTTGTTTATTTATTTCTATGTGGCCCAGTCCCAAGGGGACTGCCATTCAGACACTATACTTTTCCGCCCACACCGGAAAAAAATTAGAAGGAACATTGATCGCAAGAATGTTATTTTATTCTATCAGGCAAGGTGGATAAGTTCTGTGTCCCACCAGTTTTGGTTTCCACGCAGGGCTTACAGATAGGATTTAGGAAGTGTGCTTTCTGTCTCAAGATTCCTGCTTTATAAACAACCTTCCTATGAAGATTCAAACACCCTTGATCGTTTTTGGTCTCCAGTTATGAGGCTGTGGAAGCCTGCTTGTATTTGTTATGTGGATAAGGATTTTTTTTTTTTACGTGGCCCTATATACCGTAATAGCCATTTAATACTATTTAAATGTCAGGGTCAGAAATCACAGGTCTGTTGAGATGGTTGTTTTGTTCCTTAGTAAATGAATGGCCAGATTAATGGGGAATAAGAGTAAAGAATAATTGTAGCACCATCGTGTGAAGATGGTCTACATCACATGGCAGAATTGGACGGAAACAAGTTTTCTTTCCAAAGTTTCCCAGGAATGACATTAGCTTACTTTGAGGTTAGCATTAGCATTCATTTAATTAAAAGACCTTAGGTTTGCTCGGATGTCATTCCTGAAACTGCATATTACAGGACAGACATCCCATCAAAGTAAGTACTAAATTTGATGTAAAAGCAGATTTCAGAAAATGGGAGAAACGCACAAGAATGCTCAATGCTCCTAAATAGAAAATAAAAAACCGGATATTGTAGAAACAAGGATTATTGTTTTGACAATAAGGAACTGAAATAACCGACAGATTGGAAAATATGATTGCTTCTATCAAGTCATCCAAACACTTGAGTCACATGGACAACACTGTAGTTTCAGAGACTAATCACCGAGCTATTTTTAGAAAGCAATTTGCAAAACCATGAAGAAAGTTCCTACTTATTCCTACGGGATTGTTCTCACATAGTTAAAATGAATTATTTTCAGAATAACTTAAGTTAAACGTAAAAACTTTTACATGAGTCAAGTTAGATAACAAGTTAGAATAAACTTACTAAGTAGCAGATGATTATGGTCTATAATAAAATCTAGTGAATGAAATGAAACAAGAGGAAAATAGGATTTACTCTATGTATTTATAATATTCTTACCATTATAATCTTTTTCTGATTAGATCCTAAACTAGATCCTGAGCTATTTAGAAATTTCTTAATCAAGTATTGACCAGGTCCTACCTTGCCTACTTCCTAGCTCAAACAATGTTGCAGTGCAGGTGGGGTTGGTACTTACCGCCATTACTGGTATGATGCATGCGCAGGTCTGCGTCGCCAGTGTGCACGATCGCATGCCCCAGCGAGATTTTGCTTCTGCATATGGAAGGAAGCAAAATCTCATGAAAGGGCATGTGCGCGTGAGATTTCAGTATTTTTTTTTTGCTTCTGCCCATGCGCAGAAGCAAAATCTCACTGGGGCGCACACATGCCGGCAACACAGAGCTGCAAGCGCAGCTCCATTTTTCGCTACCGGTACGCAGTGTGGCCCGTACTGGCTAGCAACCTAAAAAAACAAGTATTGTGGTGCCACAATTAATTGTTATATTGCTCCGCCTCAACTACAGACCAGAGAAAACGTAGCACATGTGCATTAAGAAGGGATTCATCCTCTTCTTCCTCATCTCTGCTGTGAGGTGCTGGAGGTTCAGAAGTCCTGGCTGCACCTCTGCCACTGCCACCGAATCCTTACCAGCCTCCTCACTATCCAACTTGTGTGCCAGCATCACCTCATTGGCGTCATCTCGGATGGGATCCGCTACCAGCTGCACAAGCTGCTGGGTGTGTGCGTGTCACAACATATATCTACTTTTCTGCATTGGAACTTTTTGCTTACGTATTTAACAAAAATAGGTGTACTCCTATCACAAAGCACATCATAGACTGCACCTGGAGTCTCTAAGATATATGATCATGTACATGTGATTTTCAAACATCTGCTACTTTCTCCACAGATATAATGCTCTGCATTTGTGTGCAACTTGTGGTCTCAAAGTAAACCCAGCAATCCTGGAGTCACCATCATGTGCAACAATGTTGGAAGAACGCTCACATCTGAATATTACCTCTGGCTGAAGACCTGCTCTATATTACAGTACTGTGAGGCAGACAGATAGAAAATGAAAAAGAATCGTAAGAGCCCGGTTTGATCAGACTAAAAGCACTTTTATCCCAGGATCATGTTTCCACTATGGCCAGTGTTCTGTCTGGGTGCCCCCAGACTTCAACACCAACTGGAAAAAGCAGCCAGACACGCTGGTAAAAGCAAAAGCACTTTATAGTTTGAAAAATAAACACAGAGAAAAACCTGTTCTTCCCAACAGGCAGGCTATGAGACTTCACAGCAGAGTCCTGATGGCCAGACAATACAGCAGACTTCTTGCTGGCACACCCACCACTGTAGAGAATAAGACCCACACCTTTTCCCCCCAAGGTTTCAGTATTCAAAGTCACAAACCAGAATTCCAAGACGCCAAAGATCACAGCCAGGTCCCAGGACTCCCAAAGATAATACTCCACAAGCCAGGAAGGGTGGGTCTGCCTTTTCAGAGAGCACCACACCCAAACCCAGCTGTTGCCTCTTTAGTGCTGAAAGTACCTGGCTAATTGTCCCCTTCATTGTGTTGCTCTTCTCTGCCGGAGATCTATGATTGCTTGTGCATTTTCATCTAAGGAATCCAGGCTGCTTGCTGGGGAGAGCTCCCCCGAGGGGGACTCTGGCTGTCCTCCCTCTCCCTCAGCCTGAGATTCCTCCTCCCCGTCTGCCTGAACCTCCTGTTCCTCATCCTCCCCCTCTGAGCAGGAAGCCGGCAGAGGATCAGCCGTTCCCTGAGGGGCCTCAGACGGAATCACAACAGCCAGTCAGAAGCCTCTCAATGTATTGTGTAAGCAGCACACAGAAGCAACCGGTTCCATCTGCTGATATTCTCCATCAATCCATATTTGCAATCCATACCCATATTTGAAATCCCATTTCTTCTAATCCTGGAGGTTTTATGTGGTCATTACAAAAATAAGTCATTAGTTGATTTCCCCCCTCTATGACTATATTTATCTCTCTTTTGATTGCCTTCTACTCTTATTTATTCAGGATAAAGTTGCCTTTCAAAGTTGCTTTTTCCAAAGACGGTCACATTGAAGCACAAAATAAATTGGCAAAAATCGGCGAGTTTTGGTGATTTTCAACCTTTCTTTGCTTCTGCGCATGTGCAGAAGCAAAGAAATAGCTGAAATCTCTCACATGTGAATGTCCTCACCTGAGATTTCGGCAATTTTCACTGATTTCTTTGCTTCTGCGCATGCACAGAAGCAAATTCTTGCACGGGAGTGTGTGCACCCACATCGGCATCCGGGATTGATATGGTAGGGAAAGAAGGTAAGTGCGGCCCTTCACTGGTCTAATGTCCAGCAGTGGGTTGCGCCCGGTTCAGCCTGGTTGTCTGAACTGGTAGCAGTGGCAGTGGGAGACTCCGCCCACCCACCCAGGATTGTGCACGTGAGTGAGCATGTGAACTGGTAACAAAACCATTTAGAATCCACCACTGCTAATGTCAACAAAAAACCCCAAAGGTACAAGTACAGACTAGGTGAAACCTGGCTCAAAAACAGGAACTGTGAGAGGGAAAATCGTGCATGGAGCCACAGGTGCACCCGTGTTTCGGCATGCGTGAAAGCAAAAAACCCTCACCGAAACATAGGCACACCTGCGGCCCATGCACAATTTTGCTACCTCCAAAGGAAGAAGAACATATAAGCCGCGGCAGTGAGCGCAATTTAGCATTCTGGCTCGTAGCCCACCACTGGACCTAGAGGACATTCCTTTTCTGCCATAGCATCCACCTTGTGCACATTCTTCCTCCAGATATCAGGATGGCCCCACACCCTGTTGGCCTTTCATAAAGCCATGAAGGCCTGGTTCTGGGCTCAGGGAACCAGCTTCTTAGTTGTACTAATAATTTGGGTTGGATGTTTTTCAACTGCATTGTATTTTAATTTTTGCAATGTTTTTTTAATTTTGTTCACCATTAAGAGTGATTTGTTGAGCTACACTACTATACAAACTGAATAAATACATGATCATTAAGCTCATGGCTTCTGGCTAATTTCCACATCAGCTAGAAGCCAACATTTTATGTTTTGGAACAACAAAAATATAATTCCACTTTTCCAATCACCTTTTATTTGGCCCAAAGGCAGCTATCTCCATGTCCAGTCAACGAAGCAGCGGAAGTGATGTGCCGGTGTCTGGAGGCTGTTGGGGCCTGGATGGGTGTCAACAGACTCAAACTCAACCCGGATAAGACGGAGTGGCTGTGGGTTTTGCCTCCCAAGGACAATTCCTTCTGTCCGTCCATTACCCTGGGGGGGGGAATTATTGACCCCCTTGGAGAGGGTCCGCAACTTGGGCGTCCTCCTCGATCCACAGCTCACTTTAGAGAACCATCTTTCAGCTGTGGCGAGGGGGGCGTTTGCCCAGGTTCGCCTGGTGCACCAGTTGCAGCCCTATCTGGACCGGGACTCATTGCTCACAGTCACTCATGCCCTCATCACCTGGAGGTTCGACTACTGTAATGCTCTCTACATGGGGCTACCTTTGAAAAGTGTTCGGAAACTTCAGATCGTGCAGAATGCAGCTGCGAGAGCAGTCATGGGCTTATCTAGGTATGCCCATGTTTCGCCATCACTCCACAGTCTGCATTGGCTGCCGATCAATTTCCGGTCACAATTCAAAGTGTTGGTTATGACCTTTAAAGCCCTTCATGGCACCGGACCAGAATATCTCCGAGACCGCCTCCTGCCGCACGAATCCCAGCGACCGATTAGGTCCCACAGAGTGGGCCTTCTCCAGGTCCCGTCAACTAAACAATGTCGGTTGGCGGGCCCCAGGGAAAGAGCCTTCTCTGTGGCGGCCCCGACTCTCTGGAACCAACTCCCCCCAGAGATTAGAACTGCCCCTACTCTCCGTGCCTTCCATAAACTCCTTAAAACCCACCTTTGCCGTCAGGCATGGGGAAACTAAAACACCTCCCCCGGGCATGTACAATTTATGCATGGTATGTTTGTGTGTGTGTGTGTGTGTTAGTATATTGGGACTCTTTTTAAACTTTTTAAATATTTAAATTTATTTGGATTTGTTACGATTTGTTGTGTCTTGTTGTGAGCCGCCCCGAGTCTGCGGAGAGGGGCGGCATACAAATCTAAATAATAAATAATAAATAAAATAAAAATAAATAATAAATATCTTTTTGGTTTTCTTTGTAAAGTGGTATGGACTGATTTGTGCACTCAACTTCCCTCATTCCAGTGTCGAAAAATGACTGACAGATGGTTGTTGTGCTAGAAAACTGACAGTTATCTTAGGCCAGAAAGAGGGGGGAGAAATAGAGTAAGAGCACATTCTTGTAATTAGCTAATGGGGTAAAATATTTAACCTTACACAACTGAACCAGCATGTTGCTAAGTATGCAAGGATGGGGATAGTTAATTAGTTAACAGCAAAGACATGAATGTTGTTTGTTCCAGGAAGGAAGAATGATAAATTAGCACTGAGATTGAACTGCTTTAATGTCCCATGTAGGCACTTTACTCATTAAAGATTAAAGATTGCAATTTGTTTTGGGGCAGAAAAAAACCCTGAATCATCAAAAGACACAGGTGTAAAATAAATCCCGTCTTAACCCTAAAAGTCAGTTACAACAGCATCAGAATTTTAAAAAAAAAGATGTTTCAGCCTTTAGGGTTCCCTGTTTGTTCCACTGGATAGATGCCACCTGCTCTTGGGCCAAATCTAAAAAGGGTCTAGTATTAAGTTCTTTTAATTATTGCTTTTTGTTACATTTACATTTTTTAAAAACTTTTTTACTTTGTTTCTAAATGGTGGCAATTTTGTAAGTGGGTTCACTTTAACTGTTCTGTAGAGGTTACTAGGGCGTTCAGTAAATGCCAACACTTAAGTACAGTGGTACCTCTATTTAAGAACGCCTCTACTTAAGAACTTTTCTAGATAAGAACCGGATGTTCAAGATCTTTTTCCCTTTTCTTAAGAACCATTTTCTACTTAAGAACCCGAGGCCGGAAAGGTTTCCCAGGGAATTTGAGAGCGGCACGAAGGCCTGGCCAGTTTCCTGCCATTCCCCCTTTAATCCTGAAATCTCGGGCTTTACTGGACTGCCAGAGGAGCCTTTCGGTGGCGCTTAAGGAGGCTTTGGCAGTCCAGAGTGAACGAAGCATTTTCCTTTCTCTGGGCGCTTGGAGAGGGAATAAACCTCTGCCAGCGCCCAGAGAAAAGAAATGCTCCCTTCACTCTGGGCAGTGACTGTCCTCCTCCTCTTCTTCCTCCTCCTCCTCCCACCCAGATTCTGAGCTTTTATTTCTTTCCTAATGGGTTTGCATGCATTATTTGCTTTTACATTGATTCCTATGGGAAAAAATTATTCTACTTACAAACTTTTCTACTTAAGAACCTGGTCACGGAACAAATTAAGTTCTTAAATAGAGGGAAAACTAAGAATATCTATGGATCAGTCGCGGGTTCCACTTACCTTCGCTACTGGTGCGCATCGTGATGTTGCACGAATGCAGGTGCCACACTCATACACGCGTGTCCCTTCCTGCAATTTCACTTCCGGACATGCTCAGAAGGTGGTTTCAGGCCGAAACACAGCTGTGGACCCACTCAGCTGTGCTTCGGATGAAGAAATATAGGTGGGTATTAACGTGCGGGCAGGAGGGGTGGCTTTTTCCACAGTAGAGGAGAAGAAGCCATGCAAACAACAACCAAAAAAATCACTGAAAATTCCAAAAAAAGAGAGATGGTGGAAAGCACAGACCGGCAAAGACAGAGTCTGATCTATGACACCTAAATTACATTACCAGCAGGTTGCTAACAGTTTGGGTGATCTGGTCCGAACCGGGAAGAACCCACCCAGGCGGAACGGGGGGCATGCCATTCCGTTGACGGAAATGGAGCGTGTAGGCTCACTCCATTGCCGTCGGATGTGCAATGGCGCAATTGTGGTAAAAATTAACGGGTTTTTTGCTTGAACGCATGCAGAAGGAGATTTCTTGCTGCCACGCCTAGAGCAGCAGCTGGGGCCAGCAGCAAAAGCATCTTGCCCCAGCTCCGGTCATGTGGCCTGCTCTTTGATCTCCTGGGCCACAGGAGAGATGCCTGCAGTGTGGGAGAGCACAGAATAGGCCGTGCGGCCAGAATTGGGGCCACCCACCCTGCTCCCTGTGCCATAGCCCCTGCAGGAGGTGATCCAGGTAAGCGGGGCGAGGGGCCTGGCGAGGGGAGTGAGGGCAAGGGGCACGGCGGAGGGAGAGAGGGTGAGCGGCGCAGCGAGAGAGGGTGAGCAATGCAGCGGGGGAGTGAGGGCGAGTGGTGCAGCGAGGGGAGCATGCATGGAAGCAAAAAATCCCGGAAATAATGCACACATCTTTGCACAATATTTAGCTTCTGCACATGCACAGAAGCCAAACTGTGCACCAGGCACGGGTGCATGCCAGGTGCGCTTGCAGTGGTGCGCTCCCAGTGTGTTCCGGTAGGACTGTGGTTGGTAGCCTGCCCCTGAACCTATGGATGCTACTCTAGTCTCCTACCTTAAAATTACTGTTCCTTATTATTATATGTAGCTTTCAATATGCTACAAAATGCTGCAGAATTTGCCCAATTCCTCATATTTCTTCCCTCATCTGTGTCTCCAGATATTTCCTCAAGAAGATGAAAGTGTAATCTAGAAATTGCACAAGTCCTTTCCATCCTGGAGGTAATAAGCAATCAGGAGGAAATGACTTTTAATACAATCAATTGCATTCGATTAAGGAAAATGTAAAGTCATCTTTGAGTCACATTTGACTCCTGATGATTCCAGGAAATTGTCTATATAATGGTCTCATCAGTAATAGAGAAGTGATTTGTTCCTGTCTTCTCCAAGATATTTTCCCACCTCCTAGAAAAAACATATAGCCCTGGGATTTTCCAGTGGGCTACCATCCAAATACGCACCAGGCCCCAAGTCAGCTAAATATTGCCACTTGATTGTCAGTTTATTCAACTCCATCAGAGCCAGATAACACCTGGGTTCACACATCACACTAAACCAGTGGTTTTCAATATTTGCAACTTTAAGCTTGATGGTCTTCAGTTCCCAGAATATACTGGCTAGGGAATTCTGGGAATTGAAGTTTATTTACTTTGAAGTTGCCATGGTTAAGAAACACTTTTAAGTCAGGAATTTGAAATATTAGTTTAATAATAATAATAATAATAATAATAATAATAATAATAATAATAATAATAATTTATTAGATTTGTATGCTGCCCCTCTCCGAAGACTCGAGGTGGCTTACCTAATAAGCTACAGTGTTAGCTGGTTTAGAATGCCATGATCCATCCTTCCTTCCTTCCTTCCTTCCTTCCTTCCTTCCTTCCTTCCTTCCTTCCTTCCTTCCTCCCGCAAAGGAAGGACATATAGGCTCTACTTTAGGTAGCAAATAGGCTCTACTTTAGGTAGCAAAATGACTTAGGATGGTCCTGATCAAGGTGAACCAACTCTTTTGTTTCAGCTTCTTATACACTGCTCAAAAATAAATAAATAAAGAGAACACTTAAATAACAGAATATAACTCCAAGTAAATCAAATGTCTGTGAGATCAAACTGTCCACTTAGGAAGCAACAGTGATTTACAATCAATTTCAAATGCCGTTGTGCAAATGGAATAGTTGTGCAAATGAAATATTCAATGAGAATATTTCATTCATTCAGATCTAGGATGTGTTATTTGAGCGTTCCCTTTATTTATTTATTTTTTGAGCAGTTTATATGCCCTAGGGCAGTGTTTCCCAACCTTGGCAACTTGAAGACAGCTGGACTTCAACTCCCAGAATTCCTTCCTTCCTTCTGGGAGTTGAAGTCCAAATATCTTCAAGGTGCCAAGGTTGGGAAACACTGCCCTAGGGTCCCATTGACAAAAAGCCAGCAATGCTGCAAAAATACCACCAGCGAGTCTCAGGGTTCATTCAGCTGTTTGACACTGTTTTACGCTTAGCCCTCCCCCTCTTGCAGAACGGAGCCAAAAGCATAGAGCGAACTACAGGTTCCAGCATGCTTTTGCCTTTAGCATGCCGATGAACGGTCGGTGTGTAAGAGCGAACTGTGCTTATTTGCTTTTGTTGGATCCTGAATCCATGTAAGATTCGGATCACTGGTTGTTAAGTGCGAAATGAATGTACCGATGTTGCTTTCCAGTAATCATTTCCCTCTGTTCTGTTGCCAGCCCTCGATATAGGATATAGGATAAAAAACTTTTAAAGTTTTTTGGTGTTTTTTTTTTAAAAATTATAATTTATAATAAAAAGAATTATTAAAAAACTTTATAATAGGTTTTTTAATAATTATTTTTTGGGGGGGGAAATCTCTTCAGATACATGGCTGTCTTTTTCCTTTAAACCGATCTAATCACTTTAATAACTTAAATACACTTTGGCTCTATTTTGGCTTCACCTGTAGTGATACAGTCAAAGATAGTACAGTACAGTAGATCTTTCTCAGTGCTAAAACAAGATTTCATTAGACTCACAAATTGCTATGCAACATAGTACAGCCACAAGAGATCACTGATAAATTATCAATCAAGATTGGCAAATTCTCTTTATAATTTCTTAACACTGCAACATGTAGCCTCTGTATAACATCAGTAAATTTTAGGATACTTTTCTTACGGCATTTAGTAGCCATACTTAAAATTCATAGCCCTTATTAACAAGATGATTTGTGATGCTAATGAAGCTGTTTTCTAAACTCTTTTGTAATGTTTGAGCTGTTATAAAAATTGCTTTTCTGTTCATTTAGCACTTCAAATAATCTAGGCTAAATTACACATTGTCAGAAATTGATGCTGGGAATTGAGAAATTAAAGTGCCAAGATACAAGAGTCCTTTTGGAGAATGCTGATTTATTTTATTGATTGATTGATCAAATTTATGTAGCCAAGAAGTAACTGGGCTGCCTATCATTAATTATCTATCATCTCTGAGAAGGAAATTTCAACAAGGTGTTTTCCACTAAGCCCAATTTAGCCAGTTTAGTAATTGATATATGCAACTGGGCTCCAAATTACATTCAGATTCAAATGTGTGGAAACAGTTTTTCAGAAATTCTAGTCATAAAATATTTATAATTGTATAGGTAAGAACTAGAATTCTCAATTGGATTTAGAAAAAAATGGAAAAACGACAGTTCACAATATATGGCTTTGATTCACAGGCCATGCAATAACTATAGTTTTCAAGTGTAAGATTATGTTGAGTTATCTGCTATATAAAATAGACAATGCTATCATTTGAACATCCAGAAGCTATAGCAAATCTAACAGCGCCCCCAGTCTGCACAATTGATTGCACAACAGAGTGGAAGTAGATGGGCAACACATCCAGGGGTGGGCTATTGCCCGGACGGGGAGAGGAGGGACACAGTGGGGTAGTGAAAATGGAGCTCCACCTCAGAGCACCCAATTTGCACTGAAAGATGTTGAAAGAAAATGCAGGGTGTCCTGCAGAAGCAATGCCCATATTGTGGTAGTAAAAATTTTGGTAGCCCTTCACTGAACACATCTATCAATCAATCCTAATCCGAGCAGATGATATGCCCAGTTCTGGGTCAAGTTGTTGATGAGTTATTGGATTTATTTGAAGTGAATCTTTGTACAATTTTTAACTCTGCCAAGATTCAAGATTGAACGTTTATAAGCTCTTTGGCACAGATATTGGTTTGGTTTAATGTGATAATCCAAAGAAAATAATAGTAATTATAATATAATGTGTCTTTCATTATCATTCAATAACCATTGTGAAGTCTAGCTCCAAAGATCTGAAATAAAATAAAATTTATTGGAATTATATGGAACTTTGTGTGCACGATGAGTCAAATATTCAATTCCGAAAATGCAATATGAGCAAGTTAAATAGTCCCAAAAGCCATCTATTTTGCCTGAAGAATTCCACTTTTATAATTTGTATTTTCATTTGAGTATGGGAATTATAATCCAGGACAGGACAGGAAAAAGTCAACTCTGTTGGTTGGCCTTATTTACCTTGCATTTCTCTGATCTGCCTTTTTGGGATGTTTCATCCATAAAATAGCTCAGAGCCTCAATGGCTCATTGGACATTTCAGGAAGATGAAAGTCCTCAATATTTTTGAACAGGCTTCTACAATGGAGAATTCCCTTCATGTATGATGTGTCTTGGAGTTACAAGTCCAGTGCACATGGAGGCCACCAGATTGGGTACAGCTTCTCTAAAAAAACCTAGGCTTTATATGACCTTAACTGTTTTATTAAATATGACACGGCGCCTATGCTTTGTTTTTATTGATTTATGTCATGTTCATTAGTTGCTTGAAAGTGTACTCCTTTGTTGTAGATTGTGTAAGTCTACCAACACTGAGCAATACAGCAGAAAACCCATAAACACCAGGGGCAAATTTCAGATGGGCACTAGTAAGGCTAGCCAAACAGGGTTAGCAGCATGTTTAATGACAAGTCACTTTAATCCAGTACAGTGATACCTTGTCTTACAAACTTAATTGGTTCCGGGATGAGGTTCTTAAGGTGAAAAATTTGTAAGATGAAACAATGTTTCCCATAGGAATCAATGGAAAAGCGATTAATGCGTGCAAGCCCAAAATTCACCCCTTTTGCCAGCCGAAGCGCCTGTTTTTGCACTGTGGGATTCCCCTGAGGCTCCCCTCCATAGGAAACCCCACCTCCGGACCTCTGTGTTTTTGCAATGCTGCGATTTCACTGAGAATCCCCTCACTGTGAAACCCCACCTCTGGACTTCCGTTGCCAGTGAAGTGCCCATTTTTGCGCTGCTGGGATTCCCCTGCTGGGATTCCTTGCAGCATCACAAAAACACGGAAGTCCTGAGGTGGGGTTTCCCATGGAGGGGAGCCTCAGGTGAATCCCAGCAGCGCAAAAATGGGTGCTTCGCTGGCAACAGAAGTCCAGAGGCGGGGCATCCCAGCGGCGGCGGTGGGTTTGTAAGGTGAAAATAGTTTATAAGAAGAGGCAAAAAAATCTTAAACCCCGGGTTTGTATCTCGAAAAGTTTGTATGACGAGGCATTTGTAAGATGAGGTATCACTGTACTCCACACTCAACGTGTAGTCGTCAATGGAACTGCATCTACATGGAGGGACATATACAGTGGGGTACCCCATGGATCTGTTTTAAGGCCAGTACTCTTCAACATATTCATCAATGATGTGGATAAGCGTATAGGTTAGGTTAGGTTAGGTTTATTGGATTTATATGCCGCCCCTTTAGATGAAGAACTCATCAAATTTTCGGACAACACCAAGCTAGCAGGAATAGCCAACACTTCAGAAGATAAGCTTAAGATATAGAAGGATCTTGATAGATTTGAATTTGGACATTATCTAACTAAATGAAATTCAAAGATGAAAAAAGTAAGGTTCTACATTTAGACAAGTAAAATAAAATGCACATATATAGTATATGCGGTACCTTGTTCAACAGCAGTAACTGTGAGAGGGATCTTGGAGTCCTAGTGGACAATCACTTAAATATGAACCAGCAGAGCGCTACAATGAGCAAAAAACCCAACATAGTTCTAGGCTGCATAAAGAGAGGGATAGAATCAAGATCATACAAAGTGTTAATACCACTTTATAATGCCTTGGTAAGGCCACACTTGGAATATTGCATTCAGTTTTGGTTGCCACAACTTTAAAAAAAATGTTGAGACTCTAGAAAGAGTGCAAAAAAGAGCAACAAAATGATTAGGGGACTGGAGGCTAAAACATACAAAGAATGGTTGCTGGAGCTGGGTATGTCTAGTCTGATGAAAAGGACTAGGGGTGACATGATAGCAGTGTTCCAATATCTCAGAGGCTGTCACAAAGGAGAGAGTCAAGCTATTCTCCAAAGCCCTGACGGTAGGACAAGAAGCAATGGGTGGAAACTAATCAAGGAGAGAAGCAACTTAGAACTAAGGAGAAATTTCCTGATACCTAAAACAATCAATGGAACAACCTGCCTCCAGAGGTTGTAAATGCTCCAACACTGGAAGTTTCAAATAAGAGATTTGATAACTATTTGTCTGAAGTGGTGTTGGCTTTCCTGCCTAAGCAGGAGGTTGGACTAGAAGATGTCCAAGATCCCTTCCAGCTCTATTATTCTATTTTTTCTCTTCACAAATTCCATTTTATAACAAAACATATACGCCTTAAAATATATCAATAAGATATATATACATTTTCAATATTTCATAAACCAATATCTTATTTTGC
The DNA here is from genome assembly GCF_031021105.1 of Erythrolamprus reginae. Lineage (NCBI taxonomy): Eukaryota > Metazoa > Chordata > Lepidosauria > Squamata > Dipsadidae > Erythrolamprus > Erythrolamprus reginae. Next base: position 94,438,769 of record NC_091953.1, on the reverse strand, counting down.
ACCCTTTTCAACTCTTATTCTTCAGTCTGACCCAACACTCCCTCTCAACCTTCATCCCCTTCCTACTTTCTTACTCCTTCTCTCCCCTTTCTCCTTCCCTCCATTCATCCTCTATTAACACTCTATATTTTCTACTTCTTTTCACTCCTCTAACTTCCCCTTCTACTTCCTCTTCCTCCCTCTAATACCGTTCCCTGAGTGTCTCCTATCCTCACTCAATTTATATTTGACAAACTGATATTATGTTCCTTATTTTCATACTAGCGGTGCCACTTCTCAAATTATTATTTTTGTTTCATTGCTATGTTTATAATTTGTATAACCTTGGCATATGTTACATGACTCTAATGTCACCTAATCCCCTAGTTTTGTCTCCTGGGCCAACCACCAATTAATTCAATTTTTATTCTTAAAATATTGCTATAGCTTAATTTTTTTCACTAATTATCATTTCTTGTGGAGCTCTATTATTCTATTCTTTTCTATTCTATTCTATTATTTGTTTGTTTTTGTCAAGTACATATTGGTAGTATACAAAGATATAACAATGTTTATATACATGATACTAATAAGAGAGGAAACATTAGTACAGGGGACAGAAAGCATGCTGGTGCACTTATGCACGCCCCTTACTGATATCTTAACAATCAGAAGTCAACAGTGGATAGTCTAAGGGTAAAGTTTTGGGGGTTAGATGATGATACTAGAGTCAGGTAGTGAATTCCATACATTAACTACTCGGTTATGAAAGTCATATTTCCTGCAGTCAAGTTTGGTGCAGTTTACTTTAAGTTTGTATCTGTTATGTGCTCATGTGTTGTTGTGTTTGAAGCTGAAGTAGTTGTTGACAGGAAGGACGTTGTAGTAGATGATTTTATGGGCTATACTTAGGTCGTGTTTTAGCTGACATCGATCTAAGCTTTCTAAACCTAGGATTGTAAATCTAGTTGCGTAGGGTATTCTGTTGTGAGTAGAGGAATGGACATATTTCTGGACATTTTCTAGAGTGTTTATGTCCAAAATGTGATGCGGGTTCCAGATAGATGAGCTGTATTTAAGGATTGGTCTGACAAAAGTTTTGTATGCTCTGGCTAGTATGAGATTACCGGAGCAGAAGCTATGTAGGATTAGGTTAACAACTCTTGAAGCCTTTTTGGCGATGTCCTTGCAGTGGGCTTTGACACTTAGGGCATTTAATATTTATTTATTTTATTTATTTATTTTGTCCATTTCCTGAGTGGCTCCTATCCTCACTCAATTTATATTTGACAGACTGATATTATGTTCCTTATTTTCATACTAGCCTTTCATATTAGCCTTGGAATATGAGTATTCCAAGGTCCTTAGCGAGTGAGGGTTGTCTGCAAGGTCTTGTTTATTCAGCCTGTATTTGGTGATCTATTTGCCAATGTGTAGGACAGAGCATTTGTTGGTTGAGATTTGGTCCGGAGAGAGACAAAGGCAGCTGAGAATCAGGGCGAGGGAACTCAGATGCCACCTTCTCTCCAAACAACCCGTCAGGCCTGCTGCGGTTTGCGCCCGGGCGGGGCGGCTGACTGGCCTCGGATTTCTCCTTGCCTTTGGGCGAGGAGGAGGAGGAGGCGGCTGACGAGGCTGGCGGCAGAAGGCGGCCTCGGTCACGTGGTGCCGGCGCAGAGGAGCAGCTTCTGCCGCCTGCAATTTTCCGCCGGCTGCTCATCGCCCGGCTTTTTCTGGGGATGCTCCCCAGACGCGGCTTTGTGGTAGCAGAGTCAGGCTGACGTCTTGCGTCGCTTCACCTTTGCCGCGCGGCTCAGGTGACTCTTCTGCCCGGCGGCGATGTAAGGCAAGCCCGGCGCTCGCTCCCTCGCTCGCTTCAAGGAACCAGCTTCACCTGCTAGGGCTGAAGTAGGAGGTTTTTTTAAAAAAAAGGCCCTCCCCTGCCCGGCTGTAGGAGTTCAAGGGGCGGCCTTTCTTTTGGGAAGGTGAGTCTGGGGTCGGCGGCCGCTTCTGTCCTTCCTTGGGATGGCGGGAGGAAGGGGCTTCCTGAGCACAGAGAGAGGCGAAAAAAATGGGGCTGCTTCGGATGGGATCCGCCTCTGAATTATGGAACTAGGCCATCGAGAGGGTCTGACCGTGTTTTTAAGGCAGACCCTTCCCGGCGACGAAGCTTGCTTTTTTGTGGTGGCCCCGATAATCTTTCGACGACGGACCAATAAAGGACGAAGCGGTAAAATTCCAGGACTGAGAGCTGTGGCTGGAAGGAGGAAGAGAGCAACGTATTGAACTGAATTGAATTTTTCTAAGCCTTTCTGCTGAACTAAAAAACCTCTTCTCCCTCTTGATTGGGTGATTTTTTGAGTATTTTTAAAATAATAAGAAGAATAATTTAATATTTATTTAATATCACGTTTGTTCATTTTTCTCAAAAGGGATGCTTTATTTGGGACAAACTCTTAAGTTTGCATCCTCCCACTTTTGCTGCTATGTGAAGGGAATGATTTTTCTAAAATTGCATGCTGATTGATTGATTTGACTGACTGACTGACTTTTTATGGTTTGGGTTGTTTTTTTAAATTTATTTATTTATTATTTAGATTTGTATGCCGCCCCTCTCCACAGACTCGATTATAAATTATAATAAGATTATAATTTAAATTAACTGGATTTGGGACGTTATATATTGTTTCATTATGTGTTGTAAGCCACCCTGAATCTTCGGGGAGGGGTGACATAAAAGTCCAATTAATAAATAAGAAATAAATAATATGATGCCCAACTCCTGAAGGACTCTGGGCGTAAATGCATATGCCATCTAAACATGAAGGTGGCATCCTTTTTTCCTTCAGAAATTATACTTTCACTCCGATAGCAATGTGTATAGAAGCGATCGACTGTTAAAAACTAATTTAATTCATCAGTGGAAGCCTATGTTGACTTAATGGAAATATTCATTATTCTAATTAAGGTTAAGTTCTTAGATAGATGGGCATTGCTTTCGATTCCTCCTTAGATAAATGAACATTTTTAAAAGTTTCTTCAATTGGAAGTCTTCTGGATTTGGGGAGGTCTTCTGGAGTCTGCAGAGAGGGGCGGCATACACATTTAATAAATAATAATAATAAATATTAATAATAATAATCAAATCCCTTCCTTCCCATTCAAATAAATTACCGGTATATGAAAGTTATATGAATGTGTTGCTGTCGTATGTTTTATTGTGGAGGTAATATTAAATCTATATGCCCTTTCTTTGTACAGTAGATTTCTTTTTAGGTAAATGGTGTTAAGTTTCTTCAACTGGACAACTTAGAGAGTTCTTAAATTAAAAAAAACTCTGGATGATGCTAAAATATGTTCCTTCCATTCAGATTAAAATTGCTATGGAATTATTGTTGCCTTATGTTACATTATAGAGGTAATGTTAATTTTATATGTCCTTTCTTTGAAATCATTTTAATGAATGATACTATGTTATTGGTTATGCAGATGAATCATGGCTATTTATCATTCCCATAAACATGATGATGCTGAATAACTACAAAGAAAAAAAATCCACATCTTTCTGGAGGCTTATTTTTTATTTAAAGGATAGTTGAATAATTTTCAAAATTGTGGAAAAAGTTAAAATACTGTACTTGCATATCTAAGTGAATGAACAAAAGCTTTCTAGAACTTTGTTTTTAACTTCAACTGAGTGGTGAAAGTTAATCATAGCCCCTTTTTCAAATTCATCTGGCTTTTTAATTTTAGCTTGGAACAGTTCAGTTTTTTGAAATGGATTTTAGTTATAGGGTATGATATAATAATCATCAGTGGCTAGTATTGAGACAGTGTCAGAAATTTAGATTCTGCTTCTATGAGACACTCGTATAGTAGTGTTGACAAACCATAGATGGCCAGCTAAATCTACCACTCTAATTTAATTTATAAACCTACTCTGAACTTCCTAAACACAAATCTAATAAATACATGAAAAATATACTAATTGTATTGAATTGAAAAGTATGACCAACTAAATCAAAATTTCAACAAATCTTGTCTAGTTGAACAGTGGAGTAGGGCGTACTTGTATTTAGCACTTAGAAACACTTGGTCTGTGAAGGATCTCATGTGTAGACTAGCTGAAAAAAAATCCTAGAATGCAATGGCAAGACCATTTCCATATTGTAGCCGGGTGTGGGCTACTGCACGGACCGGGGCGGGGGGGATGCAGTGGGGTAGCAAAAATGGAGCTCCACCCCAGAGCATCCAATTTGCACTGAAAGATGATGAAAGGAAATGCAGGGCGTCCTGCATAAACAATGCCCACAGTGTGGTAGTAAAAGGTTTGGTAGCCCTTCACACTGATTGTAGCCCTCCACCCCCCCACACAAAACCCCACTTTATGAATCTACCTATGTTGTCATCAGGAATAAAATTCAACTCAAGGATTTGATTACCGGTATAATATTGCCTTCCCGTTCTTTGAAAATTTTTCTGAATTCTGATTATTTTATTTATTTCTTTATTTCTTTTATTTTATTTATCATACAAATATAGTATTGTATTGTAGTATGTTTAACATAATATAAGTATAAAGTAGAGATAGAAAAGATAAAGAGACATTAGGACAGGAACGGTAGGCACAAAGGTGCACTTATGTACACCCCTTACAGACCTCTTAGAAAAGGGCAGAGGTCTATTGTAGATAATGTAAGGTTGAAGATTTTGGGATTGGGGGAAGAAACAACAGAGTGAATTCCAGGCCACTCTATTGCTGAAATTGTATTTTCTGCAGTCTAGTTTGGAGCAATTTACATTTAGTTTGTATCTATTGCATGCTCTTGCGTTGTTGTTGTTAAAGGTGAAGTAGTCGCCAACAGGGAGTAGTACATTGTGATGTATGATTTTATGAGCAACAGTTAAATCAGTTCGGAGGCGGCGTATTACTTTCAAATGATGATACCAAAAATGGACTGTATATTCACTAATTAACTCTGTGCATATAGTTACTTCCTCTGGCTCTGATTTGGCAATTGAAATCAATAAAGAAAATGTTTAGCATTATATTTGATAAGTTGACTGCAACATTTATATAAATAATTTGGATTTGCATGGGTTTTGCTGTATCTTATGAGATTATGAGCATCCCTGTTGGGTTGGCAGTATTACAGGATCGATATGACATTAATAATCCTGTGGAATAGACAGTCACCTTGCACAAATATGATAGGTCCCACAAAATAATTTAATACAGTATATGAAAATATTTTTGTACTGCTTTAGAATGAGCACAAAATTACTTCCCGTTTAAATGCCAGTGTCAAATGAGATAACAATGATTTTCCTCCCATTTATCTTAATATATCAATTGTGCGTTGGTGCTTTTTGAAAGAGAAAGAGATGAATTGAGGAATCTGCCACATATAATATAGATCCTGGACCAGGGAAGAGGAGGGAAAGAGAAGGGAAGTGAGCTACTGCTTTATAGATTAACTTCTTTGTCCTTCGTATGCGTAGGAATCTGTTCCCCAAATATTGCTTCTTGTGTTTTTCATAGCAATACCAGTAATGCAATTATATTTCTTGAGCACCATACAATTCTCAATAATAAATTCTTTGAATTTAGTTAACCTGGTTTTCTGGTATCTTCAGTATTAAAGATGTTGATAATACCTTGTCTTCATTCTCACAGTGGATCTACTTCCTATCTATTGTCTTTCTACCCAGACATGAATGGAAGAAAGCTCCATTTTTCAGATGAGAGACCTGCCTCTGAGCACACTTATTTTGGAATGGAGCCACACTGGCTTTTAACATTGTTGTTGTCCTCTAACAACAATTTGTAATACATTAAGGCCAATGTTGCAAATACAGAACTAAATAATTCACATGCCTTCTGTGAGAGGGTCAATAGAATTAGAAGGAAGTTTAAGCAGATTCTGTGACATCTGTACTCTAAGAGCAAACAGAATATATTGTAATTTCTAGGGTTCCTAATACTAAAAAGCCCAGGAAGTTGTTTATGGAACTCCCTCAATGTGCTAAAGTTTCTTAGCTCAAGGAATTGGATTTAAAAATTGGTTTGTTCTGTGACTTTTCTCTGAAAGTGTGATCTGTATGACGGTAAGACATAGAATGGAGTTCCATATAATATACATGTCTTAAAGCAGTGTTTTTCAACCAGTGTGCCGCGACACACTAGTGTGCCGTGAGACATAGTCAGGTGTGCCGTGAAGCTCAGAGAGAGAAAGAAAACAAAAGAGAGAGAAAGAAAGAAAACAAGAGAGAGAAAGAAAAAAAGAAAGAAAGAGAGAGAGAGAGAAAGAAAGAGAGAAAGAAAACAAGAGAGAGAAAGAAAGCAAGAGAGAGAGAAAGAAAGCAAGAGAAAGAGAGAAAGACAGAGAGAGAGAAAGAAAGAGAGAAAAAAAACAAGAGAGAGAGAGTGAGAAAGAAAAAGAGAGAGAGAAAGAGAGAGAGAAAGAGAGAGAGAAAGAGAGAGAGAAAGAAAGAAAGAGAGAAAGAAAGAAAGAGAGAGAGAGAAAGAGAGGGAGGGAAGGTGGGAGAGAGAAAGACATAGAGAGAGGTAGGGAGGGAGAGAGAAAGAGAGCAAAAAAGAGAGGAAGGAAGGAAGAGAGAAAGAAAGAGGGATGGAGAGAAAAAAAAGAAGGGAGAGAAAGAGGGTGGGAGAGAGAAATAGAGCGAAAGGAAGGAAGAGAGAGAAACATTTTTTAGCCCCCCCCCCCCCCCACTCAATGTGCCCCAGGGTTTTGTAAATGTAAAAAATGTGCCATGGCTCAAAAAAGGTTGAAAATCACTGTCTTAAAGAACCCAGTTATTATTTATTGGACTTCTAGACCATTCAGAAGCCGTGATTCTCAGCCATTTTATGATGGTGCAGAAATCAAGCAAGAGCCAAGGATAAATGTGCACGTAAGAGAGGGGGAGGATGGGAGAAATGTCGAAGATTTTTTTGAGAAATAACTCGTGAAACAATATCCTGTAAAATCTTAACAGGAAAACTGATAAACAAAATAATGTGTTTATGGAAAAAACCTCCTTATGTTTGGTTCCAAAAATAGTGCTTTCTATGATAGGAACATGAGAACTGTGGGAGAACTCATTTTTCTTCACTGTTAATATCTTTTTCACTGCTGTGATTAGTTGATGAAATAACATCAATGGGCTATAAGTTGGCATGGAAGGTGCTGTAATACTTGTAGTTTAGAGTTGAAACTCTTGTTGTTAAAGGAGACAATCACACCTTGAGTTTTAGATATGCTCACAAATACATGCATAGCATTTTTGGTTAATCATTCCAATATTGCTAATGTTTTTTTCTATTCCAGCAATGGAAAATCCTGAAGTGCTTGTAGGCAGCTGCAGTACTCAGGATGATGAACATTTATACAGTGTAAAACATCATGCATCAATGTGCCAGCTTCTGGAAGATCAGTTAAGAAGAAAACTTAAATTTTTCTTTATGAATCCCTGTGAAAAATTCTGGGCCCGAGGAAGGAAACCGTGGAAGCTGGGCATACAAATTCTGAAAATAGCTATGGTCACTATCCAGGTGAGATACAAAGCTGCAGTACAATTATTACTTACACATTTTTAGCTACTGCTATATAAATTCAAGAAATTATAACCAGTTGAGTGACAACCTCTGATTTACTGCTGCTTTAGTGACTTGTGTTTTTAGAACCATTTGTACGGTTGGTATTTGAAACTTTCAGACCTTAATACAGGCAGTCCTCGACTTATAACCATTTGTTTAGCAACTGTCTAAAGTTACAAGGGCTTGGTCATATAATTAGAATTTGGCCGCTTGACAGCCAGCATGTACTAATGATGGTTGCAGCAGAATTTGAAAATGTCCAATATGAACTATACTAATATTATATTATATTTTTATTCAGCAAAACAGATCCAAGATCAAAAAGAATAAAATAGTCATGATATTGAACTGGGCTAAATTTTAAGTGTAACAAGAATATAGTTACATAAATATAGGAGGAGTCTTTGACCACTGAATGAAAATAAAAGTTGTAAATCGGAGGGATGGTACCCAGCTCTTTTTTCCTATATGTTCAATTCCTGATATATTTACCTTTCACACTCTCAGGGTAAAATGAAACTACCAAGAGAATGAGTAGGGAATGGTGGTAGAACTACTGTATTTTTCGGAATATACAGATAAGAGGCACCCTTTTCCTCCCTAAAAGAGGCTGAACATTTGGGTGTGACTTATACTTTGAATGTTACTTTTTCAAAGTTTTTTTCCCCAGCCCTAGCAAGGTGCTGACAATCTTCTCTGCTTCCTATGCCCTCCGAAGAAGGTTTTTTCCAGCCCTAAGTCTTTGCAGGCTTGCTTTCATTCCTATCCCCTCTGAAAAAGGCTTTTTCAGCCCTAACCAGAGGATAAAATAATGTGTTCGAGCTGAACTGACTAAGAACACTAACCAGATGAATACCTGATAGGTAGATTCCCCCCCTCTATTTTACTCCCCCGAAACTAAGGTGTGTCTTATACTCCAGTGTGTCTTATACTCTGAAAGATACGGTAGCTACGAATGCTCCATCAATTAAAAAATTTAATGTACTTGTGGTCAGAATGGACTTTTTGAGTATTTTAGCTGAAGAATTCCCTTTCTATTGATATTTTCAGCTTGTAGTTTTTGGTTTAAGCAATCAAATGGTGGTTACATTTAAAGAAGAAAACACGGTATCCTTTAAGCATCTATTCCTGAAAGGCTATATGGACAGCATGGATGACACCTATGCAGTGTACACGCAAAAAGAGGTCTATGACCAGATCTCTTTCGCAATAAACCAGGTAATATTTATCTATCTATCTATCTATCTATCTATCTATCTATCTATCTATCTATCTATCTATCCATCCATCCATCCATCCATCCATCCATCTATCGGCTGTATGTTCCAGCATAAGTCTGGAATGACTCAAGCAATTTTAAACAAACTTGGTACACAGATGATTTACCCTCTGGAAACAAATACTGTGGGAGTAAGACACCCTAGTACCCCTTAGTGTGTGTGTGTGTTCCAGCATAACTCTGAAACATCTGGGCCATTAATGAGAGCGAGTGCAGCGTCCTAGAGTGGACATTGTCTATGATTCACTTCTGTCACAGCTTCCTCTAGAAAGCCAGCCATGACATTTGCCCTCCACTGGGCCAATGGGAAAGCACTTGATATTCCCTTCTCTTGACAGAAGGTGGCCCAAAGTGCCATGATTGTAGAAAGGGTGGGAAAGAGGAGTGCGTTGGAGGGGGGAGGGACAGGGCAGGGGTGATGGGCATGGGGGTAGGGGGAAGAAAGGCCCCTCTCAATGACTCCCTGTTAGAGGCAGACGACGCCCCCTGGTGGATTTGGGGCAAAGTGCCAAGATTGTAGAAAGAGCGGAAAGATCACATGGGAAGGGGAGGGCAGGGGTGATAGGCATGGGAGTAGGGGGCAAAAGACCCTTCTCAATGGCTCCCTGTCAGACAAATGCTTTGAGGTCTATAAATACCCGTGTAGCGCTGGGTTTTCAGCTAGTATTTTATAAAATATTGTACACTGAACCTAAACTAAGCTTGAAAAAGCCAAGTCATTATATGTAAACAGATATGAATGGAAGGAAAATCACATTGGTTTCCTATACCATAGAGCTTGCATTGGCTCTAATGAGGCAAGAGATGCAGACCTTTTAATTCCATAGTAACCTCATGAGATAAAGGTAACACAGGCAATTGGCCCATAAAAATGAGGTTTTCTATGACTGAATCCATTTCACCGAGTTTTATTTGAACCTTAGTCTTTGTAATTCTATTCATGAGATCAATAAATCTGAAAAGCAGGATGTTCCATCGCAGACATTCTCTTGCGTCTCCAATTAGTTCAGTTTTAATTATCAGGCAGCTCCATTAACTGGTTGTACCTTGTCGCTTAGTTCTTACAGCTGCGTGCTAATTCGGTTGGAAATCACGCCTACGAAAAGAAAGGCTCAGAAGAGACGCCCATGGCAATATGTCAGTACTTCTACAAGAGAGGAATTATCAGCCCTGGAAATGACACTTTCGATATTGACCCAGAAATTGAAACTGGTGATATACTGAACGACTCAAATCAGATAGATTGTTTCTGTGTGTGAGAGAGAAAGGAGAATGAGAGTGGGGTGGGCGGAGGTCAGAAAGAGAGACAACTTGAGCAAAGTCATAGTGTTTAAAAGCAAACACATAGTAATTTCCAGTATCATTACAATATAATGGGTAGACACTTCAGATGTTTTATTTGTACAGGAAGAAATTCAACTACTGCAGATAGTCCTCACTTAGCAATTGCTTCATTCAGTAACAGTTCAGAGTTACGACAACAGTGAAAAGGTATATTTAAGACCAATCCCTGAACTTGCAGCTATTGCAACATCCATTGTCACCTTCTCAGCTTGTTTCCAACAAGCAGAATCATTGTGGAAAATGGCAGGAAGTCACAAAAGTCATATGCCATTTTGCTTAACAACCTGAGGTGATTTGGTTAATGACTGCACTGGAACTGTCATGGGATGTTTCACTTTATGACTATATCACTTAGTAACTGTGATTAGTAAGTGAGGACTACTTGTACATTAGAGTCTTGTTTAAGTCATGAAAACTGCAGTAGTGGTGCTTCATTTAATTCCTTGCCCCATTTCACTCAAATGATGTCAGCTTCAGTCAGACCTAGTATATTCCATATAGATGTACATTGTTTATATCTATGGAGATTCTCAGTCATCCAGGTTATGGTTGTCCTGAAGGTGCTTTTTCAAGAAGTAACTGGACTTTCTGGTTTTTCTTTGAAGATGTTTTGCTTCTCATCCAATAAGCTTCTTCAACTCTGAGCTGAAGAAGCTTCATGGATGAGAAACAGAACATCTTGAAAGAAAAACCAGAAAGTCCAGGTGCCTCTTGAAAAAGCACCTTTAGGGTGTACGTGGTTTAGTTTCCAAGTGGCCTGATACCCTGCTGATAAAAATGGCTGACTCATAGCCCAGTGTGTTGACTTTATTGTATCTGAAGCAGGTTCTTCATACTGGTAATTATTGAACAGAGTTAAGGGTGCATCTACTTGCAAGATACTGTAGTATAATCAAAATTGAAGCAATTGATGTCCCTCATCCACAAAAGTGTCTTGCCAACTCAACATTACAAACATCACCAACACTAATTGGTGATTCAGGTTCATGGTGAACTTTACTATTAGGAAAAGTGAGGCAGTGCCCTCAGACTGTAGACATGTGATAGAAAGCATTAGTAACCTGTTGGATGACATAAATGTTTGCTGTGTGGATTATTTTGCGCTCTTACTTTTGCCCTGAAGTATTGAAGAAAATGTCACCTTACAATGCACTTACAAATCCAGTTAGCTTACTTGCCTGAGCCATTCATGTTTATGTGCTTTAGGCAAATACCGAAATATATTGGCTGACTCTACTGGCCTCTGAAACTTTGTGAATAAATTTGAGTGGACAGTCTTAACTGTTCAACATGAATATTGATTACTGAACATATAGAATTATTGGTAGTGTCTGTTATGAGAATTCAGAAGCATTGTGACTTATTTTTGGAGTTTGGAAATAGTGACATAAATAATAATCTCTTAGCGAACTAATGTAGTAAACATATGTGCACAACATTTCCAAACAATACCAAAAGCTGAATTCTGTAAGGATATCTTAGCTTAAACCTCTTGGGTATGAAAGATATTAAAGGACTGTTGACAGATTGAGGGTCTTTTCTTGATATATGTATGCAATTACATGAACCAATGTGTAACATATACAAATAATTACAGTACAAGAACTTTCTGAATTACTGTTTCTTCATTTTATTCAGATGGAAGTAATTCATAACTGCATTGAAACATCATTCTACAGTCATAAGTAGAAGGGCCTGTAACCATAGAAATTAGGGTATTAGGGTACTGATCTGTGGATCAAGTATAAAATTTCCTTTTTGGGTTTATTTTTAACAAGCAGATATTTTCAGGGATTCTTTATCAAATAAGAATTCCCATAAGGCAGAAGTTCAGTAAATATATGCATTAAATTAATGAAAAAACATAGCTGCTTTTTTCTTGCAAGTGTGAAGAAAGATTTTACATCTGGTATTATTTAGATAAGACTACTAGTGACCAGATTGGATTTAATTTCCTTTTTACTGATTTTCTGTCTTCCTCGTCTTATTAAATATTGAGTATTTTCTATATGCCGTAAAGCATCTGTCTTCCCACAGAGTGTCTTTATGTGGAGCCAATGCTACCTCTGGAAAATGGGACACTGAGGAAGACTCCTTTCAATTTTACTTTGGACTTCCAGAGGTGAGGAGAAATAAAAGTTGCTTGCATTCTTGAACATTTTTGGTAATGGTGAAATAAAGCTCCGGTCTCTGTTCTAGACTTGTAACTCTGACACTCACGTTCAAACTGAAGGCCATTAATCTCCAGACTGTTCGACAACACGAACTCCCAGACTGCTATGATTTCACACTAACAGTAAGTACAGAGGTGGAGTCCTTGAAACTTTCTGAGCTTGGTTGGTTATGTGCAGATAAACTAGGAAGCAAGTAAAAAAAATTGAACTGATGAAGACTTGTAATTAGTTATTTTCTGAAGGGCAGGTTTGGGATGGGAGAAATGGGCCTAGATTGTGTCAGCTTCTTCTTAAAGTGGACTACAATAGTCCCTCACCTATCGCTGGTGTTACGTTCCAGACCTGGCCGCGATAGGTGAAATCCGCAATGGGGAATTTATCGACTGATAGTACTTATTTAAGTATATGGTAATTGTTTGGTAAGTTTTCATTGTTTTAAGTGTTTATAAACCCTTCCCACACAGTATTTATTTTAGATACAGAATTTAAATACAGTATTTACAATTTTAGATATATATTTTTTTAAAAAAACCTGCCGATCGAGTTCGGCGGGCTGTTTAAATCTGCCGATCACCTTCCTCAGAAACCCGCGATGAAGTGAAGCCGCAGTAGGTGAAGCGCGGTATAGCGAGGGATTACTGTATTGCAGTATATACATTAGCAACTTAGAAGTAGAGAATAAAGTGAAATGATAACGCTGAAGCTAATCAAGAGGCAGGCACCAATGATTTATTGCTACCAGAGATTTGCCTGACCACAGCTGCAAATACCCATTTGGTAAATCAGCTATTCTTTGTGTGTGTGTGTGTGTGTCCTACAATTCACATTAATTCTCGCGGTAACTCACCTACTCTTCTTTTAGTTAAGTTCAAAACATAATTCTATATTGCCTTGGACGGGAAAAGAACACTCGGACACCAAGCTGGGTAAAATGGGTCACTTTATTAAATATTAACAGAAAGACCTGCAGGGGTCACTAAATGGGGCGGAGTTTCCTGAACACAACATACTTGGGCAACTTAAATGGGCGTTATTCCAAGCCTGGTCAGGGGGAGGCGTGTCCCGCCTACTCCCGACCCGAAAGCCACGCCCAGCATGTGGGAGGGCTCACCTTGCATGACCCGGAACCGGAAATGACGTAGGTGAGCCCCAAGGGCACTCCCTTCGCACCTCTCCGTCCGTGGAGGAAGCGTGAGTTGTGCAATGGGGGTGCCAATCATCTTACAAAAGATGCCCAAAGGAGAACACACAGTTGCTACTGATACCCTTTCCGCCCCGTTTCTGCCATATAGTGACCAAGAATATAAACATCCAATTGCTGAATCAGAACCTATTTACATACAGATGCACCCCGTAACCACAAATCCTTACCCTCGTCCAGGATGGAGTAGGCGAAAAACAATCTGTAGCAAATGCCCTAAGACTGCAAAAATTCCTACTCGGCCCCAAACCAGGCGACCTATAAAAACATCCTGGATTGAGCGGAGGGTGGGTGGGTGTCCGTTTTGCGGCGAGCTCGTCGGCAAGGGAAGCCAGGGGAGGGCAAGCAAGCCCAGATAAAGGGCACATGCCCCGCCCCTCGGCTTTCCCAGAATGCCCGAGCGGCCGCTGATTGCTCAGGGGCGTTCCCACGCTATCGCGGGGAACGCCCCCCAGCTGATGGGGGAGCCGAGTTGGTTCCCGCCATCGGCAATTTTCGTCCAGGCGATATTTCGCCTGGCCTTTCATTTGCCTTGGACGGGAAAAGAACACTCGGACACCAAGCTGGGTAAAATGGGTCACTTTATTAAATATTAACAGAAAGACCTGCAGGGGTCACTAAATGGGGCGGAGTTTCCTGAACACAACATACTTGGGCAACTTAAATGGGCGTTACTCCAAGCCTGGTCAGGGGGAGGCGTGTCCCGCCTACTCCCGACCCGAAAGCCACGCCCAGCATGTGGGAGGGCTCACCTTGCATGACCCGGAACCGGAAATGACGTAGGTGAGCCCCAAGGGCACTCCCTTCGCACCTCTCCGTCCGTGGAGGAAGCGTGAGTTGTGCAATGGGGGTGCCAATCATCTTACAAAAGATGCCCAAAGGAGAACATACAGTTGCTACTGATACCCTTTCCGCCCCGTTTCTGCCACAGCAGGGGGTCAGATCTCTATCTTGGCCCCCTGCTCCCCCCCCTAAGCCTGCCCCAGCTCACGCAGGCACCACTGCAGGTCTGTGTAAAAATTGCCACTCCTGACATCTTCCTAAATTGACCCAGTGAAAGCTAGGGGGGGGTTTAAAAACACATGCCCGTGTGTCAGATCACTTTGCCTCCCCCTGCCATGTTAACCCATAACCTGGTCCCGTCAACAGCTGTTGGTGTGACGGCAACTCCGCGTCCCCTCCATGTGGGGGTATCAGAACCATACACCAGAACCACACACCACGGCCGTAGGCCCCGTACGACCGGTGGTTCACCATGACATGACATCACTGTGCCAAGTCCTTCACCGACACCAGGTCGTTGCCACCCGTGTGCAAGACCAACAATCTGTTCCATATGCTCTGCAAGCCCCGGGGGACTGCCACGACTTGACGCCACTGGGCCAAGTCCTTCACCACCACCAGGTCGTTGCCACCCGTGTGCAACACCAGCAATCTGTTCCATATGCTCTGCAAGCCCCGGGGGGCTGCCATGACTTGACGCCACTGAGCCAAGTCCTTCACCACCACCAGGTCGTTGCCACCCGTGTGCAACACCAACAATCTGTTCCATATGCTCTGCCAACCCCGGGGGACTGCCATGACTTGACGCCACTGAGCCAAGTCCTTCACCATCACCAGGTCGTTGCCACCTGTGTGCAACACCAACAATCTGGGTCCGGCCCATCACTGCTCCCGACTTTTCACAACGGAAGAGACCCGTCTCAAACGAAGACCTCCGAGCTCAAGCCTTTCCGCTGAAGCCCCAGCGACTCAGCAACCTCCACATTCCTGAAGATAATGTTGCAGCTCAATGTTCAGCCACCAAGCCACGCTGTGGCTGCAGTTCACTACTGTGGGCAACGGAAGGGCAGCTCCTTCGCACTTCGCACGTAACAAAGTGGAGCAGGGCCAGGACCTAGAGAAACGATAAGGATACAAAGACAGTGTTAGCCACCCGATCCCAAGAGTGCTTGTACTCAGGTGCTCTGAATCTACTTTATGAAAGCCACTGACTTCCATCTGCCACCGGATTCATTACTTTGCTGAGAACTTGTTGAAACCTGCATTCAGTATTGTTGAGGGAATACCACCCGATATCTTGCCGATCCTCCTGTAACGGCCCCTAACTGTTATTTTAAAAGGCACCCTTCCCTGGCTTCATCGCTTTACTTGCACTGAGTCCGTCATACCTCGGCATCTATCCTTGTTTGATATACCAGGCCAGTGATCAATCCACCATCTGCGTTATTGGTCAGCCACCATGTGTAACCAACGCGGCTGCTGCAGCCGCTATTTAACATCAGTTTGCTGGCCCAGGGAACCTTGCATGATCCACTACTATGAGATCATGACAGCACCTTGCAGACCTACCATGTCCCAAAGGCCATTTTTATGGCTGTCGTGTGAAACAGCCTCGCCTCGTTGGGTGAGGATCTGGGTCTCATCCAATGCCCGTTGCCCCTGAAACTGGGCAATGTATAGCAGCTTACTAATTTCTCCCCAATCTGAGTCCTTTCCTTGGACCATCTCTTGGTCATTCCCCCTATCCTCAAATAGTTTGACGCCGAGGTCTTTTGTTAGGAGAGCTAAGCCCACCTGTTGCCCCTACATGATGGCATGTAACCATGTGGTCCAACCTTCATTCCTTTGCTTGAGCGATGGCGCCGTCCCCCAATTCTGGGTACCCTGCGCCCCAGCCTATGCCATGTGGCTGCCAACCGCCTGCCCATGCACACATACTCCCTGTTAACAGACTGGGCCTCCTGTTGCTGGCTCGCTTCACTCCACTGATGGGCCAGCTGTACACCATAGTCGCAGTCCCATGTTCCTGTATTCCTCTCAGGAAATCATAATACTCTTCCTCCAGCATTAAAATGCCAGGGGGATTAGCCAATATGTTCCGTGGCCTTGCTTGCTAACCCAGGGAGTAAAATAATTGCAAGAAATTTATGAAGATAAGCAAAGGCCCATGCCAATGCTTTCTTTACCGTTAGCGCATGGATTAGCTTTACCAACATGACTTAATCAATATAACCATAATATTAATGGTACCATCCTGGCACCACGACTTCAATATTGTTTATGATAATAACATTTTCTGAATTATTCATTAAAAACAATTAATATAATGCTTAATAATTATATTAAGCTTAAAATCAACTCAAACGTGAGTTTGATTCAGATGACCTCAATGCTTAGCGTTCTTGCAAGCCCCCCATTCCGGTAAGTGACTATACCATTTCTTATGAAAAAACTAAAGGGGCTGAGATAAGCCGACTAATTTATTTATTTATTTATTCGATTTTTATGCCGCCCTTCTCCTTAGACTCATGGCGGCTCACAACATGTTAGCAATAACACTTTTAAACAGAGCCAGGCTATTGCCCCCTCAATCCAGTTCCTCATTGTCTTACTCATGAGAGGATTAGCCAGAATTTGGGAGATTTCCAACCTTCAGCATGGTAATGACATGGGGATCTGCAGGCTGTAGTTATGGTATTAATAGTATCTTTCAGTTTTGCTTGTCCAGAAAGGGGGGGGGGCTTGCTACCAACTACACCCGTACTGTTGTAGCCTCCAGTACAATAACTTCACATTTGGAAATGTGGCAAAATTCAGAATATTAGTAGCACCATTCAGGGAGACATAATGACTTCCATGCGCAACTGCTCCAGGATCTGGCACATCATGATAATAATAATAATAATAATAACAATAATAAATACCCAGGAGCAAGCACATAAGAAAACCCCCCTGTTACCAAGTACTCCTTTAGTGCAGTACATCACTAGTTAAGTATGGCCATAAAATTAACAAAGATAATTCCTCAGGGCATATTTGACCAGGAGGATTGCCATTAAGCCAACTTGAAAGTGAAGAGGAAAACATACCAAAGTAAACCTCTGGCCTGATAACATGTATATATTCTCAACAAAAGCTTTAATAAACAAATTTTTTTATGTAAGGTGTAGAACATGTTTCACCTGCCATAACAGTTTATATTAACACTGTCACCCTTCTTAAAGCGTGAGAGCAATTATTTATTTATTTATTTTAAATTGAGGGTAAGGGAGCAGCATGAGGCTATGTTTACTTACCGCCCAATAACCTAATTGCTATTTTCAATGTGATAAAGAAACATATGCCAGACCTGTCTGCCAAACAGCTTCTTAGGTCCCCATTCCACCGTGCTTCAAAGAAAGGCCAAGATATATTTCTGCACAGTGCTCTCGGTAGGAGATCCTTACATAGGAAGAAACAAACCCTTTTATATTCAGCAGCGCTGTTCCAAATGGAGTGCAGGGATATATGTTTGATAAAAGTGTAATAAAGATTAACAGTCTCCCAAGTAGCAGAAAGCCTTCGTCATTTGTTGTACTGTTTCTGCTAAACCCGCTTCTGAGCAGAAGCCAAGGTTTTAACTGCAAAGTTGCTGTCAGAAGCCAGCTAAGTCCCCTGAAGCTATGATGAACAAAAGGGGCAAAGGTCTATAGTAAAGCTACCGTCTTTTGATCACTAAAAGCCATTTTTCACTGACAAGGCAGTCTTTCCATAGACCCAGTTGCTCAAAACCCCTAACCTGGTTTCATGGCTACTATCCCTGATTGATATTGTCCCTCTTTGTGAGAAAAAATGCCATAAGAGGGCACCATTATCCACTGGGTATGAAAGAACTGTTAACAAATGGTAGTGAGACCGGGTTGCTGAAAAGCATTTCCGAATATGAAAGTTTTACTCCCCCTACCATTTCTATGTCCACCACATTATGGCTCAATTATAAATCTTGTTCTAACCAGTGCTCAAAACCTAGTGGCTTGTTTGGCCTAAAGGGGGCCTTATTTGTCGCTAAAAATTGCCTTAAAGGAATGCTCACAGTGCCCTGTGGAATTGGTGGGGCGCGCAGAGGGGGGGGATTTGCCCACCAGCCCCGCTGTCATATCACAACCCATGTGTTGTGCCCCCCAGTAAATTAGTTTAATTGCAAATTAATTCATTTTAAGCGCACTCAATTCAAATATATTAACTTAATAAATTAAATCATTTTGATAATTCATTAAGCACAATCCATTCCCATATACTGACTTAATAACCTAAATCCTATATCTATATCTATCTATCTATATATATATATATTGATCACTTTATGTTCAACTAATTCAAGTATAATCATTTCAATAACTTAACTCTTTTTAATTCATTCCACTTAGGATCAATTCAAGTATACTAGCTTAAATTAAATTAGATCATTTTGATTCATTCCTTTTATGCTCAATCAAAATCTACTGACTTAAATCGATTAAATTTTAATAATTTGATTCAAGCTCAATCAATTTCACTATACTGACTTAATAAATTAAATTGTTTTTACAAATCAGTTTATGCTAAACCACTTCAAGTGTACCAGTTTAAATAAATTAAATTGCGGCGCAGGCGGAGTAATAGTCGGACACAAGGTGTGGGTATAACGGGGTCACTTTTTATTCGAACAACTTAACTTCTTAACTTCTTAACTTATTTAAACCATTAACCCCACATGACCTGCAGGGTGCAAAATCAAATGGGGGCGGAATAACGTAGCCAATTCAGACAGAGCAACCCTGGGGCGAAAACTCCTTGAAACTGGGTGCGGGTCCTGGTAAACTACACCTACCCCCTGCACCCATACTACGCCACACCTGGCGTGTGGGATGGCTCGCTACTGGTCTATGTTAAACTCCAGCAAGCGAGCCACAGGAGCGACTCACTCCCCGAACCCAGGCCGGTCGAGCCCTGTAATCCGAGAAGGAGCTCGCTCCTCACCTCGGTAGAGGTGCCCCTAAAGGAGCTCACCAGTTGCTATTTAGTTTATTTTCCGCCCCCTATCGGCCACAGCAGGGGGTGAAATTTTAATTTATTCCCCCTGCTCCCCCCCCCCTGCACATATATGTGCAGGCACCTCTGCAGGTCGGCTATAAATTTATCGTTCCCACTATCGGTCAAGTGTACACCGTCCTGTCTGTACAAGTCTATGAGGGACGCCCTGATGTCTGGATGGTCTATCACTCCACCCCCAGCCTGAATCACCCACTTCTTAACTGCTCTGTTTACCCTCTTCCTAGCCTTATCCACTGCGCTAGGGCTTCTAGCCTGCCGCCAACTCCTCCTGGGCAGGATGTTGGACCACCACACACACGTATCTGGCCACCGCTCCCAGATCACTTGCAAACTCTCCCAAATGTGCCACAGCAGCTCTACACCTGTCATCGCTCCCAGATCGTTCCCACCAACGTGCAAGACCAAACAGCCCGGCACCCCTCGCACTTTCCCACTGTTGAACAACAGGGGAAGAACTTCACGCCAACGTAGGCCTCAGCGGCCCAGCCACTGAACCACCGCTCGATCAATCTCCAAATTCATGCCGGGCGTCGTCTCACGGGCCCTCCACTCGGCCCAGTACACCATGCTGTGGCCACATATCAGGATTCTGCGGCGCCAGTCAAGTCGTCGGGCTAGAGAAAGGGAGGAAGCAGAGCAGCATCAGACTGGCGGCCCGGCACAACCCCCCCGCCCCGCCCCACTCACCTAGGGGCGGATGTACGTCCGGAAGGCCCCAGATCTCCAGCGGCCCACTGTCTTTATATCCAGCCTGCTGAAGCCTTCGACTGCTGCCAACGACGCTGCACCTATTCTGAATGAGTGAGTCCCGTAACGTCTGGGGTCCAAGCCCAGCCTTGCCAGCGGCTTGGACGTGACAGCCCAGAACTGGTACCTGGTCAGGGGTTCACCGGACACATGACAAAACAAAAAACCCGGCTCTTCACCCCTGTGGGCCCAATACGCCACCAGCGCTGCCACCGGGCACACCCGCCGGTTGTTAGCCCGGGAAAGTTGGACCGTCACACCTCTACCCCTCTGGTCGGTCTTGGACCGTCGAAGCCTCAAGGACACCGAGCTACGACCTAACTTGATATCCCTTGTGAAGAACGCCTGGCCGGAGCTATCGGCTCGGGAAGCTGCTAGAACCTCGCTAACCCGAAAAGCCCCGAAAAACAAGGTCACCGCCACCGCGTGGTACAGTGATGCCTCATACTCAGAGCGGCAGAGCCGACCCCACAGCTCGTAAAGCCCCATCAAGTGGGTGAGCTTTAGGGGACGCCTGCTGTCACCCTGGGCCTGACCTTTCTCCCTGATCCATCCCTCCAATGTCTTCCTAATCCTGAAATCCCCTGTGGTGTCCGAAAAACCCCGAGACTTGGCTACGAAGGCCAAGCCTGCCAGCTTGCCCCTAATCGTCTGGGCAGACAACCCACGGCGGCGGTTAAGCGCGCAAAATTCGAGCAGGTGTTCGACCGGGGCCGGCCAAAGCTGATCGTATCTCCTATCATGACGAAAAGCCCAAAATTCCCTACCTGCCCGCTGGTATGCTCTCCTGGTGCTGGGAGCTATGGACAAATCCATGGCCTTGCTTACGTCGGCCCTCCAATCAGCCACAGATGCTGTGGGGCTGCTTCCGGGTGCTCCTCGGCCTGTGGGGCAAGCAGCCAGAACCTAGCCAACTGCCCCCTTGACAGAGCATCAGCCACCCCGTTTCGTACCCCTGGAACATGATGTGCCCGGAAGAGCATATTATTGGCAAGACATCTCGTTACCATATGCCGGACCAAACCCATAACCCGTTCGTTCCTAGAGGAGAGTGTATTCACTACGTGTACTACCGCCATATTGTCGCACCAAAAGTGGACTGTCCTACCGGCAAAACTGGATGCCCACAGCTCGATGGCCACGACAATTGGGAATAGCTCCAAAAATGTCAAATCCCTACAGATGGCCTCTCCGCGCCACTCCTGCGGCCAGTCAGCCCGAAACCATTTGTTCTGCCACACCACATCGAAACCGGTCGTGCCCGCCGCATCGGACTTCACTTGAAAGTCCGCTTTCAGCAGCATATCCTCTCGCCACAATGACACACCGTTGTACCCGTCCAGAAACCCTTGCCACACCACGAGGTCCTCCCTAACGCTCTTCGATAACCTGATCCTGTGGTGCGGTTTTGTCACACCAACCGTTGCCCTGTACAGTCTAAACATAAAGGCCCTACCCGGCGCAATCACACGACAAGCAAAATTCAAGAGGCCAGCCAGCTCCTGAACCTGTCTCAGAGTCACCTTCTTCGCGGCCCGGGCAACCCTCACCGCTTCCTTGAGTCTAGTCAGTTTGTCCTCGGGTAGCCTACACGTTTGTGCAACGGAGTCCACCTCGATGCCTAAAAATGTCAGTCTAGTCGAAGGCCCCTCGGTCTTTTCGTGAGCCAAAGGTACGCCTAAATCCGCGCATAAAGCCTGGAAACCCGTCATTCCCTGCTGACAATCGACGGCGCCCGCCGGCCCCGCGAAGAGAAAATCATCCAAATAATGTACGACAGATGCAAAGCCCGTACTTTTAACATGGGCCCACTCCAAAAAAGAACTGAACTTCTCAAACAGCGAGCAGGATATAGAACACCCCATTGGCAAGGCCCTATCAACAAAGAACCCGCCCTCGAACTGAAAACCCAACAAGTCGAAATCCCCCGGGTGAATGGGCAAAAGCCGAAAGGCCGATTTGATATCACACTTCCCCATCAGTGCCCCCACTCCGCACGCCCGGACCATCGCGACAGCCGTCTCGAATGGTGTGTAGCGCACCGAGCAGAGCTCCTCGGGAATGTGATCGTTCACCGATTCACCAGGGGGGAACGACAGGTGATGTATGAGCCTGAACTCTCCCGCGGCCCTCTTGGGCACCACACCGAGTGGGGACACCTGCAGGAAGGGCAGGGGGGGCTCCGCAAAGGGGCCCAAAACCCGGCCCTCGCGCACCTCCTTCATAATTTTGTCCCGCACTACGTGGCCCATACCTGCCACCGACCTCAAATTGTCCGCCATGCAGGCCCTACGCGGCCCACCGTACGGGATCCTGAAGCCCGCGGAGAACCCCGCGAGCAGGAAATCAGCACCCTTCTTGGGGCGGTAGCCGGTGAGCCAATACTGCAACCTGTCCAATCTAACGGGGGTTGGGCCCCTTACCTTGAGCTCCCCCAGGTTGGGGTTTGGCGGGGGTCCCGGCGTCCTTGGAGCCGGCCCCTCCCCGTCCCCTGTAACAAGCGGAGGTCGGGTGTCTACCACTACACAAGGCGCAGGCGTGGCGAAAACGACAATATGACCTGGAACAGGCCCCCCTGGCGCCGTACTCGTAACAGTACGGCTGGCCTCGAAAGGACGACCCAGCCGTGCTGCGCTGGCCGGAGGCCGGGGTCCCCGTCCCCACCGCCGGGCGGGGAAGAGTAGCCTCCTTGCCCGTTGTTAAGAGCAGATGACCTGTGGGTGTTCGCCCACTGGCCGGAGTTGACGCTTGCTGCGTGGCCTGAAGCCACAAATCATTATGCCGCATATCCCACGGCCAGTGTCTATTGTGGGCGGCGAACCTGCGAAAGTCCTCGTCATAGCGCTTCCAAGCCTCCCCCCCAAACTCCTGATACGCTCTCAGAATCATGTTCATGTACAAGATGAGCTCATGTGTCTTATGGACATCATCTTCCACCACCACAGAGTGGTAGGCCAAAAATGCATACGCCCACGACAGAATCCCCTTGTCCATTTTGGTGCCTTTTGGGTCATCCGACCCCTTCTTGCCCTCTTTATCCTTCTCCTTCTTAGACTTTTCAGGTAGCAAAATCTGAAACATGTCCACATAAGCGCCCCGCCAAATTTTACGCTTGAGGGACTGGGACATGTGCATACTAAGCGGGGTGTCCGGTAGGCCCGGCGCGAAAGGATTATCGCTGTCAAAAGAGGTACTGGTGGACCCCGAGGTGGTTGACCCTGAGCTGTCCCTCGAGGTATCCCTCTTCCGTTTGTGCCTCCTAGCCACTGCCCTTCTACGCCCCCTCCTCCAAACTTGAGCCGCTGTGCGGGAGCGCCATGTCCTCTGACCCCCCTGTGTGGTGCGTTTTGTAGCCCGTAGCCTGCCGCGAGGCCCTCTTGGGAGGGACCACCGGTGCCTAGGCACAGGGCACTCACCCCAGTGAGAAGAGTCGTCGTCTGCATCCTCGGAGCCGGACACTGTTCTCCTGGCCTTCCGCTGCCTGCTGCGCTGCTTCGCGCGCTGCGTACCGCGCGCCCTCCGCGGGCTGTCCGCAGACCCCGACGAGCTCCGAGACCCCTCTGCATTGTCCACGCCCGTGGCACGGCCTCGCCGGGACCTGCCCCGCTTCCTTGGCCTTTCATCAAGTTTCTCAAGTAAGGAAGACAGTAAATGTGAGGAAACCGAAAGGGAATCCCCATCCCTCTGCCCCCTCCTGGCAGGCCCTGCAGCGGGGGCCTCAGCCCCAGATAGACCCGTTTCAGACCCACTGGGAGTGACCTCCTCTGCCCCAGTGGCCTCGCCCGCACCCCCCGGCGCAGCCACCGGCCGGGCCCGGCCCTGGCGTCGACCCCTCACCGCTGAAGAGGCCCCCCTATGGCCCGCTGAGCGCCCCCGGGGGCTCACCTCCCCGCTGGGGCTGCCTTCCCCTACCGGCCTCCCGGACTGCCGAGCCCCCGGGGCTTCCCCCCAATTCCGCTTGGGGGCCCGCTTCCTCCCGGTGCGGCGTGGCTCAATGGGGGGGGCCCCCGGCCCTCCGGCCTGCCCCCCCGAGGCCCGCCGCCGTGCCCCCGAGCGACTACGTCCACCCCCCGCCATGCCTCCGTGCTCAAATGCGCCTCCAAACCCTGTGGGGGGTGTCGCCGAAGCGAACTAAGGCTCCAGCCGCCGCTCGCGGCTCTTCTGGCCTCGAAGGCCTGACGCTCCGGCGACGCTCGGCTGCGCAGCAGGCCTTCAGGCCTGTGACGCAGCTCGCTGGGAGGAAAGACAGCAGCAGCCTCGCCTCACGATGCTCCGGGCGAGACTGCTGCGCCACAAGGCAGCCCCCTTTTATAGGGCTGCCCATCTCGCCCGGCCAATCGGTGCCCACGCACCGCACCACGTGGTCACGGCACCCGACGTGGGTGCCGTGACTCCGCCCCCCAACATGGCGGCCTCCATCCCCGCCGATCGCCGCAAACCCCACTGGCCGGTAAGTCGGCTGTGGGAATTGTCTGAAACGTTCAGTTTATGCTCAATCACTCAAGTATACTGACTTAAATAAATTAAATCATTTGATTCATTCCTTCTATGCTCAATCAATTCAAGTTTACCTGCTTAAATAAATTAAATCGTTTTAATTTGTCCATTTTTTTTATAAGCAATTCAAGTATACATGTACTTAACTTTACAAGATTGAAACATTTCAATTCCACCATTTTATGCTCAATCAAATCAAGTAAACCAACTTAAATAAATTAAGGCATTTTAGGATGGATATATGTTTATCCCAGGCATCTTTAAATTCAGTTACTATGGCTTTACCAGCCATGTCTGCTGGAAGTTTGTTCCAAGCATCTACTATTCTTTCAGTAAAATAATATTTCTCACATTGCTTCCGATCTTTCCTTCAACCAACCTCAGTTCACTTTCCTATTAAAATGCTTCCCTCCTGAATCTTATTTAAGCCTTGAAAAAGTTACATGTATTAAATGCCTCATGTGCCTTCAGATATGGCTCTGAGTGTCACCTATGGCGCACGTGCCAGTTTCCCCATCATAATAACATTTACCTACTTTAATATATCTGACAACTTATTTACTGAATGCAACAGCTCATTTGCATACTTGGGAAATCATTCTTCTAGGTAAGTTGCAACTTAACATGAGGTGATAGCTTTGAAAGTTTCCAAAATGCTGCTAATATAATTATAAATTTAAAGTCTTACTTCACGGCAGCCTCCCAACGTGGCAGCCCCCCCCCCAGCGCCGCCCTGCACGCGGAACACAAACCACGTGGGGGAAGGGGGAAAAAAAAGACCTCCCCGTTGCCGCTGCTCGCTCTCAGCGCTCGCCTTAGTTGCCCGGCACCGAAACGCTCTGGCGTGTTGCCAGCTGGGTCATCAGAGCCCTTGCTAACCTGCCCGGGCGGACCCACAGTCCCTGAAGCCGCGCTCCCAACAGGCAAGCCGGTAAAAGCCCCTGCATGCCCCGCCGCTACAAACACAAGGTTGGGGAGGGGGTGTTGGGGCCGTCAGCCCACGCTAGCCATCTGACCACCTCCCCCTTTCCCCAAGCAAGCAAACCGGGCAGGAAAAAGGGAATCTTCGAAGTTCCTGTAGGCGCCGTCCTGCGCGCTGCCGGCAATGAAGAAGGAGCGGCGATCCAACGAAGGAGGCGAGCTCCGTTTTGCGGCGAGCTCGTCGGCAAGGGAAGCCAGGGGAGGGCAAGCAAGCCCTGATAAAGGGCACATGCCCCGCCCCTCGGCTTTCCCAGAATGCCCGAGCGGCCGCTGATTGCTCAGGGGCGTTCCCACGCTATCGCGGGGAACGCCCCCCAGCTGATGGGGGAGCCGAGTTGGTTCCCGCCATCGGCAATTTTCGTCCAGGCGATATTTCGCCTGGCCTTTCATTAGTATTAGCTTTTTGACAATAATATTAACAATAATATTAATACTTTTATTATGCGTGTAACTATATTGTAATTGTACATTTTAAAATTTGTTTCTATTTATTTTTGGTTGACTGTGGCTGGCGATCAACTTGAATACTCCTCAGATGGAAAAGTGCAATAAAACCCAAATAGTGATAAGAATAGCAATATTTCTGAAACAATATTAAAAAGATAGAAGACATTGGGTCATGTTCTCTTGTTAAGTTTTGTTCGAGGATTATTCAGATATAGTCTTCCTTTATTCTATTTCTCCACCTTATTTTTAAACTGCTTAGATTTGGGGGAGAATGGTACACTGACAGAACTAAACTAACTCCAAGCATTTTCTGTTTTCTACAAAACATGCTTTTTATATGCCATCACTGCTTCAAAGTTATACTTCAAGCTAACTATAAGACTTTATGGCTTTTTTGAGAAGAATAGTAGATAGATAAATAGATGGATGGATGGAAGGTAGGTAGGTAGGTAGGTAGGTAGATAGATATAGATTTTGATTTTATTACCAAGCATTAGGCATAAACTATTCAGATTCTATCTGAACTAATGAGTGTTTAGAAATAAGAATAATAGCATCTTTTCTATCTCCACAATATCTACAGATACTCTTTGATAACAAAGCTCATAGTGGAAGAATTAAAATAAGCCTAGACAATGATATTGCCATCAAGGAATGTAAAGACTGGCATGTTTCTGGATCAAGTAAGCTTAAAAAACATACTTTTGTTATTACTTATTTAGTGCTTATTAGGTTTTATTGAAGGCCTAGTGATGCATGAAGTTAAATATAGTATTTGCTATGTTCTGTAGTAACTATATTTTTTAAAGTATGTTTGTCAACTGAGCACACAATTTGAATATGTGTGTTACATCATTTCACCTATAGTCCTTAAAAAAGTCTCTTTCTATATGGTTAATATTTGAATTACAGTGATCCCTCGGTTAGCACGGGGGTTACGTTCCAAGACCTCCCGCGCTAACCGATTTCCGCGTTATACTGGATGCGGAAGTAAAAAAACCTTCTGCGCATGCGCGCCCTGGCCGCACATGCGCAGAAGGTGGAGCGACGCAAATTCGGAGGCTGGCAATGCAATGGTGATTTTTCCGGGCTCCTTGCCGCTACCCCCCGCCCGCCCGATTCGCCCCGCTCACCGGCTTTCTTGGGGCAGCGCTGGCGGCAATGGCAAACCTCCCTCCTTCCCTTCTCTCCTTCCTCTCACCGGCTTTCTTGGGGCAGCGCTGGCGGCAATGGCAAACCTCCCTCCTTCCCTTCTCTCCTTCCTCTCACCGGCTTTCTTGGGGCAGCGCTGGCGGCAATGGCAAACCTCCCTCCTTCCCTTCTCTCCTTCCTCTCACCGGCTTTCTTGGGGCAGCGCTGGCGGCAATGGCAAACCTCCCTCCCTCCCTCCTTCTCTTCTCTCCCTCCCTCCCTCCTTCTCTTCTCTCCCTCCCTCCTTCCCTCCTTCTCTCCCTCCTTCCTTCCCTCCTTCCTTCCCTCCTTCTCTTCTCTCCCTCCCTCCTTCCTTCCCTCCTTCTCTTCTCTCCCTCCCTTCTCTCCCTCCCTCCTTCCTTCCCTCCTTCTCTTCTCTCCCTCCCTTCTCTCCCTCCCTCCTTCCTTCCCTCCTTCTCTTCTCTCCCTCCCTTCTCTCCCTCCCTCCTTCCTTCCCTCCTTCTCTTCTCTCCCTCCCTTCTCTCCCTCCCTCCCTCCTCTCCCTCCCTCCCTTCTCTCCCTCCTTTCTCAAAAAGCACTTAAACTGTAACTGTACTGTACTGTACTGTGTAATGACAGAATAAAACCCCCCAGCCCTCACCTGTGTTTGAATTTCATTCATTCACTCAGTCATTCATTCATTCATTCTTCTGTACAGACTGTGTGCCACTCAGTCCCAACACTTTTAACCCATAAATTACCATTTCCCATCCCCTTAATTACCATTACCTACTGTACACATTGAATAAGACTCTTAAGTTATGAACAATAACATATTTATTTACATTTTTTGGGGTGGGGTGGGGGTTAGCATAACTGGGATACAGTAACTAGGGATCTTCTTCTATCACCATTTCTACAATGGACGCTGCAGGTGATGGTGTGACAGACCTCTTGGTTTTTGTGACAAACATGGTCATGGGCAGTTGTTGGCGCCGTTTCTTTTTCTGGGCTAACATGGATCTGTATGGTGCAAAGATGTTGTCAAGGGAGGCGTTAAACTGTATAGAGCGAGTCATGTTGGGATCCCAAAGTTCCACCATGCGTTGTACATTTGAAGTGGCTCTGTTCAGTTCTGCAAGCCGCTCAAGCGTTAGGCCAACATCTTCTTCTTCCTCAGCTTGTTCAGCTTCCGCTTCCTCCTCTTCTTCACTCGCTGACCTGGTCAGCTCCTCCAGATCTTTGTCTGTCAGCGGTAGGCCATGCTCATCAAGCAAACCATTGACTTCCTCTGCTGTCATGTCAACGAAGCCTTCTCCACCCAGTGCCTGTGCCAGCTTCACAGAGGTCTGGACTGCAGCATCTTGGATTTCTTCGGGAGCAAATCCCTTGTAATCATGCACCACTTCTGGCCACAATTTCCTCCAGCAGGCATTCATTGTCTGTGTCTTCATATCTGTCAAGGCATTCTGAATGTTCTTCAGACAAGATGCAATTGTGTACTGACGCCAGTAGGCCTTCAATGTGAAGTTGTCATCAGCATCCATTGCTTCCACGATGCTTCCAAGAGAATTGCGCGTGTACAGTGCCTTAAATGCACGGATAATACCTTGATCCATCGGCTGGATAAGCGATGTGGTGTTTGGTGGCAAGAATTCAACTTGCACCCCATCATGTTCATGGTCCAGGTGATCATGGCCGCCAGCATTGTCCATTAGGAGAAGCACTTTGAAATCCAGTCCTTTGCGAGCCAAATACACCTCCACCTGTGGGATGAAGCAGTGATGAAACCAGTCCCGCGTGAGGGGTTTTGTAATCCATGCTTTAGCATTATGCATCCAGTACACTGGCAATGCATTCTTATTTCTGTTCTTGAGGGCTCTTGGATTTTGTGACTTATAAATTAGCCCTGGCTTCAGCAAAAAGCCTGCTGCATTCCCACACATGATCAAAGTCACTCGATCTTTCATGGCCTTAAAGCCAGGGGCTTTGGCTTCATCTTGCATCAAGAAAGTCCTTGAAGGCATCCTCTTCCAGAACAGGCCTGTTTCGTCCATGTTGAACACCTGTTCTGGAAGGTAGCCCCCTTCTGCAATTAGCTCTTTAAACGTGCGCTGGACAAAGTTTTCTGCTGCACCTGTATCTGCTGAGGCAGCTTCTCCGTGCAATGACACACTCTTCAGACCATAGCGCCGTTGAAATTTCTCAAACCACCCTTTGCTTGCTGTGAATGTGGCTGGGGCTGAGGCTGAGGCTGCAGAATGACAGGAAAGGGAGAGAGAAGTGACTTGAATGAAAGCATAAAGAGTAAATGCCCACCTCCTTCCCTCCTTCCTTCCTTCCTTCCTTCCCTCCTTCCCTCTCTTCTCTCCCTCCCTCCCTCCTTCCCTCCTTCCTTCTCTTCTCTCCCTCCCTCCTTCCCTCCTTCCTTCTCTTCTCTCCCTCCCTCCTTCCCTCCTTCCTTCTCTTCTCTCCCTCCCTCCCTCTCTTCTCTCCCTCCCTCCTTCCCTCCTTCCTTCTCTTCTCTCCCTCCCTCCCTCTCTTCTCTCCCTCCCTCCTTCCCTCCTTCCCTCCCTCCCTCCCTCCTTCCCTCCTTCCCTGCTCCTTCCTTAAAAAACACTTAAATACAGTATCTAATGACAGAATAAAAAACCCCAGCCCTTACCTGCGTTTCCCTCATCTGCATCGCCTTCTTCTGTGTCTTCAAGACGGTTGTACAATTGTTGTGCCTTGGTTCTGATAGTGTTGGTATCCAAAGCAATGCTCTTTTTGCGGCAGTCTTGTACCCACAGGGACAAAGCAGCTTCCATCTTCATGAGCCGCTTGTTTCTAGGCGTCACCATTCTTTTTGCAGCCTTGTTGAAGGCCATCAGAGAACTTTGCCTTATCTTTTTCTCGTCGTCACGAATGGTTCGCACACTCGATTCGTTGATCCCATACTGCCGACCAACATCTGCATAAGAGCGTCCCCCTTTCAGCATGTCCAAAATGTCAATTTTCTCTTTAATTGTGAGTATCCTCCTGGTCTTTTTAGCGTCGCCGCCAGCACTCCGAGCACAACGTTTAGGAGGCATCTTGCAACAAGTCTGAACAAGTTCCAAAAGTTCAGTTGCAAAGCTTTTTTTTGCGTTTGCAACGATTGGTCGAGATTTTGGCCAATCAGCAATCAGCATGACGTCATCGGGCGGGAAAAACCGTGGTATAGCAAAAAAAAACGCAAACTTATTTTTTAATTAATATTTTTTGAAAAACCGCGTTGCAGCGTTTCGCGCTAATCGAGAACGCGTAAATCGAGGGACCACTGTATTCATTTTTTTAAAAAAGTACATCATCAGTATGCTTTTTTTTATTGTTAATTCTTTTATTTTACATAAGACAATAATGTATTCTCAAGAGAAATATAATTTATGATTGAACAAAAAGTTACTGAGGTTGTGCAATTATTACACTAATTGAATTATTTACTAAAGTTCTAATTTGGAACTTTAGTAAAGATTCCAAACGGAATATATATTATCTTTATGATATAAAAAAAAGCAATCACTTTTATTTTTCTATCAAAACTTCCAGTACATTATTGTTTATAAATATTTTTAAAAGTAAAACAAAAGGAGAGGAACCTAGTAAATATTTAATTTCTAACTTCCCCTTTCATTGTATTCAACCTAATTTGCCTTGTATATTGGTATAAGGGTAAAGCTTTTTTGAATTTGCCCTAATTCATTACAACATAATATTGATTTGCTTTATTTAAAGTCAAGATTTATTGAGCTCTAAGGATGGGTTTCAGAGTGAACACATAAGACTTAATTAATCCCATGTCGAGACAACCTTTCCCATTTGTGGATGACTCTGTTTTTCTTCTCTTGTACAGCAATTTCTGGATATGTTCTAGAAAAATTTTGGACCATTTGATTTCATTCAGTACTGTACATTTGGATCATAAATTGTGATGTTGGATTTGTTGAAGTTGTATGTAGTACTAATACAAACAGATAGCAATAGCAATAGCACTTACAGTAGACTTGTATACCACTTCATAGTGCTTTAGAGCAGTCTCTAAGCAGCTAAAATATAGGGCACAATTGTGTAGAGTTGCTTTGAAAGACAGGGCAAGAATCAACAGGTTGAGATTGTATTTTGGTTAGACAGGAGGAAAGATTTCCTAACGGTAACAGCTGTTCAGCAACAGAACAGAATGCCTCAGGGGATGGTGGACTCTGTTTATGGAAACAGACTGGATAGCCATCTGCCTGGAATATTTTAGTTTTGAATTCCTGCACAAAGAGGGGTTGATGTAGAAGATTGCCAAGATTTTTTCCAGGTCATATATTCTGTGAGTCCATAAAACTAATGGCAATATGTTATATAACAGAGCATCCCAATATATACAACATATACTTCTTTAACTAGAGCAAAATGCTGGGCCAACACTTCTTTTTCATCTGTATCCTCCTCCTGAACTCACTCTGTACTTCCCTCAAACTCATTGAATGCAATTGCTTTTCCACATTGCTGTACCAATACTTCCAACATTTCAATGAGAGGATGTGTATTGTAGCATCCTCCTTCTCTGTTAGCTCCATTATTCTCAGTGAGCTATTACTGGAGCCTGGAGGCTGTTGGGGCCTGGATGGGTGTCAACAGACTCAAACTCAACCCTGATAAGACGGAGTGGCTGTGGGTTTTGCCTCCCAAAGACAACTCCATCTGTCCGTCCATTATCCCGGGGGGGGAATTATTGACCCCCTCAGAGAGGGTCCGCAACTTGGGCATCCTCCTGGATCCACAGCTCACATTAGAGAAACATCTTTCAGCTGTGGCGAGGGGGGCGCTTGCCCAGGTTCGCCTGGTGCACCAGTTGCGGTCCTATCTGGACCAGGAATCACTGCTCACAGTCACTCACACCCTCATCACCTCGAGCTTCGACTATTGTAACGCTCTCTACATGGGGCTACCTTTGAAAAGTGTTCGGAAACTTCAGATCGTGCAGAATACAGCTGCGAGAGCAATCATGGGCTTCCCCAAATATGCCCATGTTACTCCAACTCTCCGCAGTCTGCATTGGTTGCCGATCAGTTTCCGGTCACAATTCAAAGTGTTGGTCATTACCTATAAAGCCTTCATGGCACCGGACCAGGATATCTGCGAGACCGCCTTCTGCCGCACGAATCCCAGCAGCCGGTTAGGTCCCACAGAGTTGGTCTTCTCCGGGTCCCGTCGACTAAACAATGTCGTTTGGCAGGACCCAGAGGAAGAGCCTTCTCTGTGGTGACTCTGACCCTCTGGAACCAACTCCCCCCAGAAATTAGGACTGCCCCCACCCTCCTTGCCTTTCGTAAACTCCTTAAAACCCACCTCTGTCATCAGGCTTGGGGGAACTGAGACATCCCCCCGTTTGCCTATGTAGTTTTGTGCATGATATGACTGTGTGTATGTATTTTATATATTGGGTTTTTTTCTTTTTAGACTTTTTAATGTTAAATTGTTATTTTAGATTTTAATTATTAGATTTGTTACTATGTATTGTTCTTATGGTTGCTGTGAGCCGCCCCGAGTCTGCGGAGAGAGGCGGCATACAAATCTAATTAATAATAATAATAATAATAATAATAATAATAATAATAATAATAATAACTACAGATGGATTTTGTTTCTTGGCAAATGTATAACAATCGTATCTTCTCTGCTTGTGTTTGCCTGTGTTTATTTGCTTTAAGTGATTTCAAAAAACAATTTTATTATGCTGGAATAATTCTTCGACATGTTTGAATTATTTTCTATCACCCTTCAGGAAGACCAATATGGACATTTATTGTTGGATTTTTATTGGTACATTCTTGACAACAGACCGCTCCAAAGCACTGTCATTATCTGTGACTGGAAGACATATGTGTCTGTCACATTGTTCCTCATAATCCTCTTTTTCTTGCCAATATTCAATGGAAGAATAAAACAGAAATGCCTTTCTGTTGGGTCTTGACATGACTTAATTCTCATCATTAAAACATGATTCTATCTTTCTCATTGTTTTCCTTTCTCTTTTTTCTTCTGGGTTATTTATGGAGGAAAGCACTTTACTCAGAACTAGGGGTTTCATAGATCATGCCAGGCATGGATGAAATCTAAATGTTTATAAAAGCTCTACTGTTACAATATCTTCTTGCCTCTCATTGCTGTGTTCAAGAATTGAAGTCTATCTATCTATCTATCTATCTATCTATCTATCTATCTATCTATCTATCTATCTATCTATCTATTTATACTTCTATGCCGCCCAATCCCAAAGGACTCAGAATGGCTCACAACAATATAAAATTACAATAACAATGACAATAATAAAAAAAAGTCAAAGAAGAAACGATCAATTGCTAAAATCCTAATTAAAATTTAAAAAACAATTCAACAACACGTACTAATCATTCATACCAAATTCATATATATGGACAAGCTAATGTTGATTTAGGGCCCCCAGGCCTGCCCACATAGCCAGGTCTTTGTGGCCTTATGAAAGGCCAGCAGTGTGGGGGCCGTATGGACTTCAGGTGGGAGAAGGCCCTCCCGTGCGCTCCCGCCAACCTACATTGTTTAACTGATGGGACCTGGAGGAGGCCGACTCTGTGTGCTCTAATTGGTCTCTGGGAGGTATGTGACAGGAGACGGTCCCATAAAGAAGTCTAGAAGTCAGCTAGATGGTATGGGACATTTTGAGACCAGTTATTTATCCATATAACTTACCACATAAACGTACATATGAGTTGAAAAATTTTGAACGAGTTCTGAAGTTTAAAGGATAAACTTAACCTATAATAGTATATAAGAAAGTCAGGGGTGAAATGCTCCTGATTCACTCGTGTCTTTCGGTCATCGGAGAGCCAGTCACAAAGGCAGCACGAGGTTCTGCACACCTCCTGGATGCCACCATTTAAGTTCTTTTACCCTCTGTGCACGCACAGAATGCTTTGTGCATGCACAGAGGGTAAAATAAATCAACTGGCGACATCCAGACCATCCCTCTGTTGTCACTTATGGCCTAGTAGTATATTAAGTGCTTCAGCAAAGCACTTGCTTTGCTACAAAGAAGAGGGAGTCAACCTATTCTCCAAATCTCTTAAAGGAAGGACAAGAAGCAATGGCTAAAAACTAATCAAGGAGAGAAGCAACTGAGAACTAAGAAGAAATTTCCTGACAGTTAGAACAATTAATCAGTGGGATGACTTAGCTCCATAAGTTGTGGGTACTCCGACACTGGAAATTTTAAAGAAGACATCGGACAACCATTTTTCTGAAATGATATAGAGTTTCCTGACTGAGCAGGGGGTTGGTCTAGGAGGCCACCAAGGTTCCTTCCAACTATGTTATTCTGTTGTTCAAATGTGGCTGACCATTGATTTGAAGCTGCATGCTCTATGTGACACCACTTCCCTCTATTTCAGTTCAGTTGTACTCCTCAGGGCCTATTTTATTTCCACATTATGGCTATGCAAGGTGGAGTTGCTTAGCAACACTTCAGCAGGCCTCCGTGTTCAAAAACAATTGTATACAAATATCCATTTATTAGTAGAATTATCAGGTCTGCTCCCTAACTATTCCATGGAATGAATAGTCATTTTTAAAAGGACTACAGTGGAACCCCGACATAAGAGCTGCTCTACTTAAGAGCAACTCGAGATAAGAGCTGGGAGGGGAGAGATATTTTTGTTCTACTTACAAGCCCAAATTCGAGATACAAGCGCCAAGGAGCTGTCTCCTGAAGCCAAACGCTAACTTCCGCGTTCGGCTTCAGGAGACAGCTGCGAAGCGGCGCGCGTGTTTTAAAAGGTTGCAGCCGGCCTGGGGGGCTCGGGGGGGTGCTTGCAGCTTTCTTTCTTGCTCTTTTTCTTTCTCTCTTTTACCTTCCCTTCCTCTATTTCTTCTTTTCTTTCTCCTTCCCACCTTCTTCCCTCCCTCCCTTCACTCATTCCTCTCTTACTCTCCCCTTTCATAAGTTTCCTTGCTTCCTTCCTCTGTTCCTGTCCCTTCCCCCTTTCTTTCTTTCTTTCTTTCTTTCTTTCTTTCTTTCTTTCTTTCTTGCTCTTTTTCTTTCTCTCTTTTACCTTCCCTTCCTCTATTTCTTCTTTTCTTTCTCCTTCCCACCTTCTTCCCTCCCTCCCTCCCTTCACTCATTCCTCTCTTACTCTCCCCTTTCATAAGTTTCCTTGCTTCCTTCCTCTGTTTCTGTCCCTTCCCTCTTTCCTTCCTTCCTTCCCACCCTCCGTCCATTCATTCACCCATTCCTCTCTTGATCGCTTAAAGCCGGTCCCTGGTGCAAAAAGGGTTGGGGACCTCTGTCCTACAGGATTGGGTGGCAGAGAAGTTGAACATATGTAAATTTAAAAGTTTAAGAAAGTTTACAAGTTAAGTGAAAGAAACTTCATTATTCATTTATATGTACATGTACATTTCTTCATTAAAAACATGTCTTTCTGCATAATTTAGACTAACTTTGTGAGTTTTTTGAGGGCTGGAACCAATTAAAATTATTTACATTAATTCCTATGGGGAAAAGTCGTTCGAGATAAGAGCTGCTCGACTTAAGAGCCCAGGTCCGGA
The DNA here is from genome assembly GCF_031021105.1 of Erythrolamprus reginae. Classification (NCBI taxonomy): domain Eukaryota; kingdom Metazoa; phylum Chordata; class Lepidosauria; order Squamata; family Dipsadidae; genus Erythrolamprus; species Erythrolamprus reginae. Next base: position 94,402,941 of record NC_091953.1, on the reverse strand, counting down.
ACGAATTAAACTCGTATCTCGAGGTACCACTGTAATTGGATAAGCTTTGATTATCTAATTTTGGTGTCAGCTTCCAGAACATTCATTATTGAACCTAGTAACAAAAACAAAACATAATCTCCTAATAAATCCCCAATGCTCAGCTATTAAACTAGAAGATCACAGCCCCTGAGACAACTTCACTTAAGGACTTAGTCTTGCCTGTTTGTGATTAGTGCTACTTTTGAGTATTCTACCGCTCTCCATTCATCTATGCATCTAAACAAAAAAGTGAGAATTAGTAAATGGGTCTGCATTGCTCCATGGCAACTGTATTTTCTTGGTGCTTATAAATTATTTTTTAGAATTCACAATCTACAAATAACCTAAGATTTGTTTAATACGGTTATAAATGCAGTCAATTATTTAAAACATTAGTGCTAAATTAAATGGCCTAGAAAAATTTGCATCGATCCCTTCCTACTTTATTCTACTGAATTATGAAGCACTTTATGCATTTATTTATTTGTTTGTTTATTACATTTACGGTATATAGCCATCATCTTACATTGACATAAATAATTAAAGCAACATTAGGATTTTTTTTAAAAAAATAGTTTGTTAAGAATACTACATTAATCTATTAAAACCATAATCATTTACCATTAAGCACCAAAGTTAAATTTCCAACATTCTTGTTAAATTCTCTCACCTTGTCTCAGTGCTTACTGGAAAAGATACAGCTTTTCATAAGGCTGATAGAGTAAACTGGACATTAAAACCATTAAAAGGGGTAGAGGTATCACTGGAGAGGTCCACCATTATAATTTTGGAGTATTCTGGAAAGCGCAGCAGTATTCTGTACTGTTTTAAAGAGCAGAGAAGGATGGAGTTTTGGTGTTCCCTTTTTTTTTTCCAGCTACAGCAATAAGATGCTCTGTGGGTGGATGGGAGTGGTATAACCAATAAGACACTGGGTCAGTAAAGGAATATTTCCTTTCTGTGACTTGAAGTCAGTGTTTGATTAGGCCACTTTATTGCAATGGTTAATATTGACTATCTTAAGTTAATAATGTAGTACTGGGAGGACTGACAATTGCTAGGATGACCTGATGCAAAAAGGGGGATAGATCTCCTACATATGTAATAGCTGGGTAGAGGACAGCATATAGAATAGAATAACAGAGTTGGGCAGGATCTTTGAGGTCTTCTAGTCCAACCTGCTGCTTAGGCAGGAAACCTATCAGCAGGTATTTTTGCCAAGCATACTTCATTCCTTGAAATCCTGTTCTGATTCATTGCTAGAAGTTCAAGAACTCTCTTCTTTTTTGTCATTTGGCCTTCTTTGTTGGCATTGCTCATTTTTTTCAACCATTTGAAAGAGAATTGCAACACCATTCCAGAACCTGAGAAAAAGAATGCTAAAAATATCAAATGCATTTGCCAATAGTGACTGTTACCACATGTGAACTTTCCTGATTTTCAAAATAACACTCCTGCCTCCGCAAAAATCAAACTTGATATTGGCTACAACAGCCACAAATGAGGCTTAAAAGCCTCATAAACCTTTGATATGGAAATGTAATGATGGAAGCCAGTCTCTTGTATTATTTAATAGGACACCCTCTGTAACACAGTTCACTGATGTCTGGTACTTTGTCTCTAAATGCATTAGAAAAATCCAGAAACATTGAAAAACATTTCTTCCACATCTGTAAAGGAGTAACACTTCAAAAATGTGTCAGAATGATATATTATGGCTTTAAAAAAGCATGAGAGAAGGAAATCTATAAATCCAATGATGCTTCTTTTATCCTCCCTGTCATCTTCAGAAATGACCAAGTATCAAGTCAAAATAGGCTAGCAGTGTGTTTGAATAATGCTTCTGTCACAAGATAGCTTATAGTTTTCTTTGGGAAACCGCAGAGATAAAAGGGAGTTGTCCTCCCTAAATATTGTCATTGGATAATTTGTTCTAAAACGAAAACTAAAAGTACCATCAGTCCCCATTCTAATTTTTTGTACTTAGACATCATATTACACTTGCAATGAAAAACCATTTGAGTTGTCTTCAGTAATAATGTATGGTATGAATTATAATTGGAGAATGAACATTTCTACATAGTTATTGTAGAGGCAAAAACAAAAGGAAAGTTGAAGACACTGTATTTGCCCTCCTATTTTCTCTCTCTCTCAAATTTTAAAGATGGGGAATATTTACTAAAACCATTTATCAGTTCATATCATGCCACTCCAGATGGGTTTGTTTAATTTTATCGGTGTCTTATCCATCTTTGCATGGACTGCAGCCTATTTACATCCACAATTTTCCAGTAGCTCAGACCAAATGATGAAAAAAAAACCACTTCTCCCTCTATCCTGTTTCCAGAAATCATCCAGTTGGATCAGACAATCCAGCTAGCCAGGGACTAGTTAACATTGCTGTAAATCCATCTAAATTTAGACAATGTATTAGAACAGATGGGGTTTCAGTGAGCCTGGGACTAGTCTGTTATCTAAAGTAGTGGTCCCTAACCTTTTTGGCACCAGGGACTGTTTTGTGAAAGACAATTTGGTGGAGGGGGAGGAATGGTTTCAGTTTTGCTTGCACCATATACCACTCATCTCCAGCTCTGTAGGCTCAAGCTTTGGGGATCCCTGATCTAAAGAACCAAAATGTCTCTTAGTGTGTTATGCATATTAGTTTTAAAAAACATGGTGTTTTCTTTAAAAAAAACACTTTAATCATGTTGTAATTTTACTTTATATTTTGTGATCAGAACAGTCTTCATAATGTTTTGAAATATAATAATTGTTAAAATTATAAAGTAGTAGAGTGCTTAAGGCAGGAATTTGAGTATTCTGTTTGTTAAAAGTGGCTTTGGAAACTCTTAGATGTGTTGTATGATGAGAACAGCCTTTCTGCTGCTGACGCTTAAATTCATATAACTGTTAGAGAGTATGACTATTATAACCTAAGAGTTTAGAGAACATCAAGGCAAATACAGTATATGTATTATTGAGGATCTGGTAAATTCATCACAACATGCCCATCTTACTATTGTTTGCTGGTCGTAGTTCTTTAATAAAAGTATATGATACATGCATAAATAATAGCTTACTATCCCCTTCAAATGTTGTACTACTTTCTAGTTATGTGTTAAAAGGTTTGTTTAAGAATTTATGTAACAATAGAATGAAGGATACCAATTTTTGAAGAATAAGCTAAAATCGTGTGAATCTATGCTACAACTGCACACAACATAAATGGTAATTCATACTTTTAAAAATATTGTGTAAATATCAAATGAGCTAAAGAAGATGTCACTTTATGGTATCTAGATAACTGATTTACACAGGATTGGATAATAACAGACTTCCTTAAACCTCTTGCTTTCGAAAGATATTTGAATGACAAATTTTGGCATTTTCACCCTGCAGGTCTGGCTGAGAATTCTGGAAATCATAATTCCAATGTTCCTTAAAGATATCAGCTTAATACATGCAGATTAGTATAGCACAATCCTGTAGGAAATAGACCTGGCAATTTCTGAAGAAAATACTTTTACAGTTAGTTAAGCTTTTTTATAATGATATGACCATGCCTAGTGTGGGTCTGCATGCTATCACTAAGATATACTGAATCCAGAAGAATAGTTGTGTGTAGTACACAATCTCCTTCTTTATAAAGAAAATAGCGCCGGTCGACTTACCGGCTGGCAGCCTTTGCCGGAGGGACCGGGCAGACACCGGACTCCCTCATGGCGGCCGCCATCTTGTTTTCGGCCGAAATCTCACGAGATGAGATTTCGGCCGAAAATCAGGCCCACGAGGCCTGACGTTGCTGCCGGTCAGGGGCGGGGCTTGCAGGCCCTATTTAAGGGCCTGCAGGCCCTGGGCCAAGCCTTTTCGCTGGGACCGGCAGCTGGAGCAGACATTCGTTTGTTTTTGCTCCTGGCAGCCATTTTGTGGTGGCCTCGTGTTGCGGCCGCCATTTTGAATCCAGCGAAGAGGCCTTTCTTCAAGGCCCAGCAGTGCCTAGGACTTCAGAGAGCTTGGATCGGCAGTGCTGGTGGCCTAGTCCCCCTCGGGCCCGAGGGGGAGTGGTGATTCGCTCCCGGCTGGGAGGGTGGTCTGGTTGGGCCTTGCCCAGGGTTCAGGGGTTTCTTGGCCTTGGGGTCCTCAGGGGTTCCTGGGGTAAGGGGCCCTGTTGCTGCTCCAGGGGGGGTTCTATTGTTTTAATCCCCCAGGGTGGTTTTTTCCTGGCAAGGTTGGGCCTTGCTACAGGGGTTTTGTTTGAGAGGAAAGGGGTTTTTTCCTCACTACTAATTTTTAAAGGTGGCATGGCCCCAAAGAAGAGGCAAGCCAGGGCCCCTGTGGTCCAGCCTGCGGCTACGCGCCCTAGGAGGGCCCTTAGGCCTTCTGCCCGGGCTCGGGCAAGTATGGGGGGGGCCCTGGGGTGGTACCCGCAGAGGGGGCAGTGGGTCCTTTACCTACAGCCCCTCACTCGGATGTTTCTCCTGCCCTTTCTTGGGCTAGGGTGTTGGAGAGGCTCGATGAGCTCGAGCACTGGCGGAGCGGCTCGGGCCCTTGGGGGGCCCTCGAGCAGGTACCAGCGGCGTTGGGAGGAGCTCCATCGGCAGCCCAGGCCGGACAGACGGCCCATACCGGGCAGAGGGCCCATACCGGGCAGGCGGCCCAGTCGGGGCACTTGATGGCTTTTCCGGGCCCCGCGGTGGTGGGGCCCCCTTGGATGTCTTCAACCCCGTACGGGGCAGGTGAGGTTGCACCACACAATACACATTCTTCATTTCTCCCCCTGGCTGGTGTGAGTTTTCCCCCGACGGGGCTGGGAAATGGGGTTAGCTTTGGGGGCCCCCAGGCGGGCGCATGCGGGCAGGTCTGGTCGCCGCCGGCCCCGTTGGCGGGGGCGCCTGCGCCTGGCGCGGCGGTGCCGCTCGGGCCGGTGGGGGCTGGGGTGCCCGGGGTGCCCGGGGTGGGGGGTTGGACCCCTACAGCTCCTGCTGTTATGCCCCCGCTTCCTTTGATGGCCTATCCCCAGGGTTTCGGGGTGCTAGGGCCGGGGGCCACCACGGTGTGGGACCCGTTCGCCAGTATTAAGGCGGGGGCCATTCCGTGTGGTCTGCCGGCCACCCCGTTAGGGTACCACCTTCACCCGTCCGTGAAGGAGGCCATTTGGAGGGGGGAGTACGTGGACCTTTTTTCATTGCTCAATCGGGAGGTCCCTAAGCAAGAGAAAGAAGTAGTTCCTGGGGAAAAGCCCAAGAAAACAAAGGTCACCAAGTGCTTCAGCTCCTGGCTGTACGCTTTTCTGACATATGCGTCAGTGGTGATTCAGAGGCAGCCAGCCATGGCCTCGGCGATGCTTAAGTATATTGATTTGATCGCCAGGGCTAATTTTGAATACAAAGGCACCATATGGCGCCATTATGATAAAGGGTTTAGGATGAGGATGGCTGTGGAGCCCAACCTGCCATGGGATATGGTGGTACCGGACCTGTGGTTCAGGGCCACGCATATGTCTGGCAAGGAGGGGTGTGAGCGGACCGACAGCGGTCATTTCATGGAGGAGGAGCCTGCGGTGGCCACGCCAGCCAAGGTGACTCCTGGGGCGGCTGGTAAGGGGGCCTCACTCGCCTGTCATGAATTTGCTGCGAAAGGGGCGTGTTTTCGTCCCTTTTGCAAATATAAGCATGCCTGCGGGAATTGTGGGGGGCCCCATGCATCTGCTGTCTGCCCCCGCCCCAAGAAGGGGATGGAAAAGAAGGGTGGGGGTCCAGGAAAGCCTCCCGCATCAGCTGGGGGAAAAGGGGCCCAGCCCAATTAATGTCTCTGTGCTTGAGGGTTGGTTGGTTGACTACCACCCTCGCTCGAGAGTGGCTGCTCTCTTGCTAGGTTTTTCTAAGGGATTTAGGATCCCTTATGTGAGGGTCAGGAAGGCTTTCATGTCCAACAACCTTAGATCGGTTGTCGGACATGAGGACATTGTTAGGGCCAAGATTGGGAAGGAGGTGGCCGAGGGCAGGGTCCTTGGGCCTTTCCCGGAGCCGCCCTTTCCGAATCTTAGGGTGTCCCCTCTGGGGGTGGTCCCCAAAAAGGCGAGTGGTGAATTTAGGTTGATTCACCATTTGTCTTTTCCTAAAGGGGAGTCAGTGAATGATTTCATTCCTGACGAATTGTGTTCGGTGCGGCCGTGTCCATGGTTAGGAAGTGTGGGGTTGGAGCCCTTATGGGTAAGTGCGACATTAAGTCGGCATTCTGGCTCCTCCCCATACACCCGGACGGCTTCGAGCTCCTGGGCTTCCATTTCGAAGGTGGTTTTTATGTAGACAGGGCATTGCCGATGGGCTGCTCTGTCTCATGCTCTCTTTTCGAGAGTTTTAGCACCTTCTTGGAATGGGCGCTCAGGAGGCGTAGTGGCCTGGGCTCTGTCGTTCACTACCTTGATGATTTCCTCATGGCAGGGCCTGCGCACTCGGTGCAATGTTTTGCACTGATGCGGGACTTCGAAGCCCTTTGTGCTCAGCTAGGGGTGCCTTTAGCCTCTGAGAAGACCGAAGGCCCTGCCACCAGGATTACCTTCCTCAGAGGACTCAGAGGAGCAATCTTCTAGATTGCCCCTGGACAAGTTGGAAAAAATCAGGTGCAAGCTGGAGGCGGTCCTGGGCTGCAGGAAGGTGACTCTTCGGCAGCTCCAGGAACTGGCCGGAATCCTTAATTTTGCCTGTCGGGTAGTAGTGCCGGGCAGGGCCTTTTCCAGACGGTTGTATGATGCGATGAAGGGGCTGCGTTTGCCCCATCATCGTACCCGCTTATGCGCAGGAGTCAGGGCTGACCTCTGCGTGTGGCGGGAGTTTTTGGAACACTTTAATGGATTGTCTTTTTGGAGGCATGAGCTTCTTTTGGAAGCTGAATTGCAGCTTTGCTCGGATGCTGCGGGGACTTGTGGTTTTGGGGTAGTGCTAGGTGACCAGTGGTGCTGGTCGGTGTGGCCTCCGGAATGGAGTGCCTCTTCTCTGGTTAAGGACCTGACTTTTTTAGAGCTCTTCCCCTTGATAGTGGCCCTAGAGCTTTGGGGGGAGCAGTTTAGGAACAAGACTGTGCACTTTTGGTGCGACAACCTAGCGGTTGTCCATGTTGTTAATGCCCTGTCCTCTAAGAGTGACAGGGTCATGCGGCTTGTCCGCCATTTTGTGCACAAGTCTTTGTCCCTAAACGCCTTGTTTTTGGCCAGACATGTCCCCGGGCTGGATAACGGTGTGGCTGACGCCTTGTCCCGTGGTCAGTTGTCCAGGTTTTGGACCCTGGCCCCGTGGGCACGGGAGTCGCCAGAGGTGTTCCCAGTCCACCTTTGAAGCCTGGGCGGGCTCCCGAGCGTTGGAGAGATGAGGCCTCCAGGGCGATCGCCCTTTCGGTAGCACCGGGCACCCTGCGGGCCTACCAGAGTGCAGGTAAGGAGTTTGGGGATTTCAGGCAGGGTAAGGGTTACCCCCATAGTTGGCCTGCCCCAGTTGAACACCTGGCGGAATTTTGTGTCCTGCTGAGGCAGCGTGGCCTTTCAGTTAGGACTATTAGGTCCAGGTTAGCCGGCCTCGCCTTTCTGTCCAAGGCGGGGGGTTTCAGGGATTTTTCTGGTGACTTCCGCATTCGGAAGATGCTGGAAGGCTGGTTGAGGGAGCGACAGGGGGTCCCTTCTGACACTCGTCAGGCCCTGACGGTTCAGCAGCTGTCCTTGATTAATCAGGCCTTGGACAGTCTGTGTGCCTCTCTGTATGAGGCCCGTCTTTTTAGGGCAGCCACTTGTGTAATGTTTTTTGGGGCCCTTAGGGTCAGCGAGGCAATAGCTTCCTCACAGGCTGACTTGTCGCTCCGTGCCTTCCAGTTCACTGATCTGGCCTTTAGACAAGGGGGTGTCTCACTTTTGGTGAGACATTCCAAGACAGATCAGTTGCACAGAGGGGTTAAGATAGAACTTAGTGCAGCCACCGATCAGTCTGTATGCCCGGTGGCCGCTTTGCAGCAATTTTGTGCCTTAAGGGGGTCAGGGCAAGGGTACCTATTTAAGCATCAGGACGGTACCCCCCTGACTCGTTATCAATTCTGGGCTTTAGTGTCTAAGGCAATGGCTCAGGTGGGCATGGATCCCGCCGGATATGGAACGCATTCGTTCCGTATCGGCGGCGCCACTAGCGCGGCGCTTTCTGGTTTCCCGGCCCATCGGATTCGGGAGATCGGCCGCTGGTGGTCGGCGGCATATTTGGGTTATGTTAGGCCCGCCGAGGATCCTAGGCAGGGCTTAGGCTAGGTAACCTCTCTGTGTGTGTCCTCTTTCAGGTCCCCATGCCAATCAGAAACCGACGGCGCTGCTGTGTGGCCACAGCATGGTATTTTGGGCCGGCCGCTCAGCAGCCAGAAGCGCCATCGGGACCCAGTTGTCATTGGGACGTTGGGTCAATGTTGTTTGGATGGGCCGGAGAGGTATGCAGTGGGAGGGGCTCCTACCGACGTTGCTGGGAGGGCGGCATCTCAGGGCTGTACCCGGTGCTACTGGGCGGGCGGCTACCCAGGGTCGCGCTCAGATGGGACTGGGTGGGCGGCAGCCCATAGCCGCACCCAGATGGCTGGTCTTGCACCTCGGTGGCAATGACCTATGCCTGCTTGGTGGTCTACCGTTGATCATCCAGGTGCGCGAAGACCTGCGGTGGCTTCGCACTGTTTGGCCAACCACGCAAGTGGTGTGGTCAGAGATCCTCCCAAGGATCGTATGGAGGGACGCCATTTCCCTTAGGGCCATTCACCGGGTCAGGCGTAGAGTGAATAAGGCCCTGGGTAAAACAGTTAGGGAATTAGGTGGGGTTGTAGTGGCCCATCCCCTCATCACTGTAGATCGGCCGTGGCTTTACCGGGCCGATGGCGTTCACCTGTCAGAACAGAGGAACGCCATTTTCTTACAGGACCTGCAGCGGTCTCTGCGTGAGCTGGCGCAGATAGAGGGGGGAGTCGGGGGGCCAAGATAGAGATCTGACCCCCGCTCCGTGGCAGGTTAGGGGCGGAAATCTGGGTGGTGGTTAGCAACTGTGCGTTCTCCCTTGGGCATCTTTGGGGATGATTGACAGGTTCTCTCCAAGCTCATGGTGGGGTGCTACCTGAGCAGTTGGGGGGAACCTGTCTTTGGGTCCCGCACATTGAAGTCCCCGGGTAGGGGTGCGCCGGCGGGACTCCCCTCATGCGAGAGCATGGCAGGGTCTCAGGTGAGGGAGAGGTCCCTCACCTGGACTAGCATCGAGCTATGCCCATAGTTGCCCAGGAATGTTGATTTGCTACGTCATTTCCGCCCCGGAAGTATTTGTTTGACCCTGCAGGTCCACTGTTTGGGTCATAGTTAAGCATGTTGATTTATGCTAATTTATGCTAATTTAATTAAATAAATTATGCAAATTATTAATTAATAAAAATGACCCAAGTTTAAATCCAGCTCTTGTGTCCGTGTCGTTGCTCCGTCTCTTCGGCAATAGCACCGGTCGACTTACCGGCTGGCAGCCTTTGCCGGAGGGACCGGGCAGACACCGGACTCCCTCATGGCGGCCGCCATCTTGTTTTCGGCCGAAATCTCGCGAGATGAGATTTCGGCCGAAAATCAGGCCCACGAGGCCTGGCGTTGCTGCCGGTCAGGGGCGGGGCTTGCAGGCCCTATTTAAGGGCCTGCAGGCCCTGGGCCAAGCCTTTTCGCTGGGACCAGCAGCTGGAGCAGACACCCGCCCGCCCTCCACTATTTTGCAGTGTGCTACTATTGGGTCGCCCCTAGGGGGGCCGAATGGGAATTTTTTGCGGCTTTGCCCATTAGGCATGGCCGTTTTTTCACCCATTCCACACTGGGGAGATGGATGTGTGGTTAGGGGGTGCTTGCATTTAATAGGTTGATTGGCTTACCTTTGGTCATTTGGGTAGGCAGGTTAGGGGCGGAAATCTGGGTGGTGGTTAGCAACTGTGCGTTCTCCCTTGGGCATCTTTGGGGATGATTGACAGGTTCTCTCCAAGCTCATGGTGGGGTGCTACCTGAGCTGTTGGGGGGAACCTGTCTTTGGGTCCCGCACATTGAAGTCCCCGGGTAGGGGTGCGCCGGCGGGACTCCCCTCATGCGAGAGCATCGCAGGGTCTCAGGTGAGGGAGAGGTCCCTCACCTGGACTAGCATCGAGCTACGCCCATAGTTGCCCAGGAATGTTGATTTGCTACGTCATTTCCGCCCCGGAAGTATTTGTTTGACCCTGCAGGTCCACTGTTTGGGTCATAGTTAAGCATGTTGATTTATGCTTATTTATGCTAATTTATGCTAATTTAATTAAATAAATTATGCAAATTATTAATTAATAAAAATGATCCAAGTTTAAATCCAGCTCTTGTGTCCGTGTCGTTGCTCCGTCTCTTCGGCAAAGTCATTTTCTTCTTTATAAAGAAAAAGACACCAACAAAGCAACAAAAGCATTTTTCAGTTGGCTTTGATTTCCTAATCTAATTTAAACTGGAAAATATTTTTCAGATGGAGTAGGACAAAATATCTCAGTATTGAAGTTCAAAGAAGAAAAACTGGAAATCTTAGGGCTTTGTTTTATGATATAGAGTGTAGACATACGACATAATCCTTCCTGGTAAACCAAACATGACCACTTTTTGAAATATTGCTTTCTGTGATCAGAAGTGGTTCACAGAAATTCTGCACAACTTGTCACCAAATTATTTCAGAGAACTGAAACTTTGTTGCCACAGCAATATTTCACCTTTCAGGCACTTCTCTCTAGAAAGATGCCTGTTATTTTGTCTTACTTGAGCTTCACCCTCTATGTTATTTGATACAGATGGAAAGAAAGCTATTTTTGCTTTCTCTCCTTGCATCTTTTCCTGCAAAATAAGGTTGCGACACAAAACGGATACAGAAAGAAAATAGGGGTGGTTTTTTTCATTCTAATAATCTTTTTCTTCAATAAAAAGCCAGGAATGAAATCTGTCATCCTTCTGCTAAATCCTCACCTTTAGCTGGCACAGTGGCATTTTCTTTGCTCCTTTGCTTCTCATGTATCATAATTGGCATCTCAGAATCATTTTTACTGAAAATTAAAGTAAATGCAATTACTAAGAAATACATTAAAACAAATTCTATTGACAAATCCCATACCCTATTTTGTAATGCAATTTTCCACCTTGGCGGGGATTTTCAGGAGACGATAGGCAGTGAATTTGTCTTTTAGCAGAGAATGATTAGGTGTAGTAAACACAAGATGCTGCTTTCTTGTGCTGACATATAAGCCCTTCTGAAAATTCTCTGCTCAATTTGAAGACAAGGAAATTGCATGAATAATTGCTCTGAATTTCACCACCAGATGAGGTAAAAATCCCACACAATTTCTCAAGTAAAGGTAATATTAATGGTATTGCTAATGATAAATTGTCAGCTACAAAAAAAGCCCTTGGGATTTAATTGATGCTTAGGATACCAACAAGACTGCAGATGGTTGAGAAGGTGATTTTACTGGAGACATTCACTCAAACACAGCATTTCACCACCTTGTATCTAAATAAGGGCCCAACTATCTTCACTCCTCTCCCATGAGAATTTTCTCCAAAGCACAGGAAACAGGAAAATATTTCTGCCTAGCCCTATTGCTATCCCTCCGTATTGTGGAGGAGCTGGCTTTTGCAAATAATGGCCACTAAAACTGTTCACATGGATGTAGAATGTAAACTTTCATGCCTCCTATTCAATGGTTAAATGATTTCTGGGTATTGTGTGAGACAATGAATCTGCACTAACGGGCAACTCTCTTTAGAGCAAACCTGCTAATGAACTTGGCAGCTGTGGAAAGTTGAAGCATTCTGTGTGTGAGTTAGATGTTCTTGACAGCATGGATTTGACCTGATCAATGTTTAGTGAAGAAGGTTTTATCACAATAACAGAGATAAGAAAAGAAGAGATTTATTAACAAAAGGGTAATGTTGGAATAGGATAACATACATACATACATACATACATACATACATACATACATACATACATACAGTACATATTTGCAAATAACTGAGGACATCCTACCAAGATGAGAGTCAGAGAGCACAAGTCATAAGTCTATGTGTGTCAAGGAAAAGAGAAGTTATTTTAGACTAGCAATCTCTTTGACAAAGAGCAGGAAATGGTGACAAACAAAATGAGGATTCTGACTATGTAACTGTCCATCTTCTCTCTTTACTGTTCCCTCCTAGTTTGGTAGGGAAGGTTTGCCTATTTGCCGATGACTCTAAAGTGTGCAATAGGGTTGATATTCCTGGAGGGGTCTGTAATATGGTAAATGATTTAGCGTTACTAGATAAATGGTCAAAGCAATGGAAACTGCAGTTTAATGTTTCCAAATGTAAAATAATGCACTTGGGGAAAAGGAATCCTAAATCTGAGTATTGCATTGGCAGTTCTGTGTTAGCAAAAACTTCAGAAGAGAAGGATTTAGGGGTAGTGATTTCTGACAGTCTCAAAATGGGTGAGCAGTGTGGTTGGGCAGTAGGAAAGGCAAGTAGGATGCTTGGCTGCATAGCTAGAGGTATAACAAGCAGGAAGAGGGAGATTGTGATCCCCTTATATAGAGCGCTGGTGAGACCACATTTGGAGTACTGTGTTCAGTTCTGGAGACCTCACCTACAAAAAGATATTGACAAAATTGAACGGGTCCAAAGACGGGCTACAAGAATGGTGGAAGGTCTGAAGTATAAAACGTATCAGGAAAGACTTAATGAACTCAATCTGTATAGTCTGGAGGACAGAAGGAAAAGGGGGGACATGATCGAAACATTTAAATATGTTAAAGGGTTAAATAGGGTTCAGGAGGGAAGTGTTTTTAACAGGAAAGTGAACACAAGAACAAGGGGACACAATCTGAAGTTAGTTGGGGGAAAGATCAAAGGCAACATGAGAAAGTATTATTTTACTGAAAGAGTAGTAGATCCTTGGAACAAACTTCCAGCAGACGTGGTTGGTAAATCCACAGTAACCGAATTTAAACATGCCTGGGATAAACATATATCCATTGTAAGATAAAATACAGGAAATAGTAAAAGGGCAGACTAGATGGACCATGGGGTCTTTTTCTGCCGTCAGTCTTCTATGTTTCTATGTTTCTATGTTCTGGTCAATTGACCATGAGGTGCTGAAAAGTCATTGCTATTGGAATTAGGCTTCCAATATACTCGGCTTATGTTTAATGGAGTGACATGCTAACTAGCATGTAGCTGCTAACTACCATGTAGATGACAGTAGATAATTGGCTCTTGTGTTTTTAAGCCTGATAATCTTTTCACCCTACTTAATTCTTTATTCTATGTAACTAGGGGCTGTCAGAATTGGCCGAACACCAATCACAATGATCAAATCACACAGTAGACCTGAAAAAATGTCAGTATCCTTGCTTGATTTCTCTATAATTATTAGAGAGACCATAGAAATGTATAAACATCTAAATAATTTAAATAGGGGGAAAGGTGAACAATTGTCATTTTATCTCTCTGCCACTGTGCCCGTTAAAGGTGAGGCTGCATGGCAGAATGTTGACAGCTCTTGTTCCTATTCTCCTACTGGTGAGAAAGGTTATTTTAAAAGTTAAGTATATTCTTTTCTTCCCAGGTAATAATTGTACAGATTGAATTGTCTGATTTAAGCAAAAGAAAAGCCAGGCAAATTATATATCAAAAAGATTAGCTAAGAAAAAAATGCACAAAATGCAAACTTTGTTTGGGAGGGAGGGATCTCAGTTTGTCTTATTTTTTTCAGTCAAGAGTTGAAAATAATGTTCCAGATTAATAGGATGGTGTTTTGCTGTTGTAAATAGAAGAGTATGAGTCTTTGGAGAACAGCAGCATACAAATCTAATTGATGATTATGATGATGGTGGTGGTGGTGGTGGTGGTGATATATTCCTGAGAGAACATATGTATGTATGTGTGTATGTATGTATGTATGTATGTATGTATGTATGTATGTATGTATGTATGTATGTATGCAGTGAAGGGCTACCAACATTTTTATTACCCCACTGCATTCCTCCCATTTGGGCAGTAGCCCACCCCTGTATGTATGTATGTATGCATGCATGTATGTACAGTTTTACTGCTTTTAACTTTGAAAGCCTCCCTTAGTCTTACTGGGTAGCAAATACATTTAATTAATAAATAAGTGTTTTTAATAGGAAAGTGAACACAAGAACAAGGGGATACAATCTGAAGTTAGTTGGGGGAAAGATCAAAAGCAACATGAGAAAATATTATTTTACTGAAAGAGTAGTAGATCCTTGGAACAAATTTCCAGCAGACGTGGTTGGTAAATCCACAGTAACTGAATTTAAACATACCTGGGATAAACATATATCCATCCTAAGATAAAAATACAGGAAATAGTATAAAGGCAGACTAGATGGATCATGAGGTCTTTTTCTGCCGTCAGTCTTCTATGTTTCTATGTTTCTAAATAAATTTCTCAGTCCATAATTTAATCAAAACTGTGAAATAATGTATATATATATATATATATATATATATATATATATATATATATATATTAAAAAATATAACGGATTTTTGTAATTTTTTCGCAATTTATACCTTCAAAATCAGTATAAATGTATTTTCCTTTCCCCTCCTCTCCCCTCCTTTTGATTTTGTACTCCCCTTTTCCCCTTTCTCTTTCATTAAATTAATAAATTATATTTTTTTAAAAAAATTAACAAAACTGTGAAACCGTAAGATCTGTGTAAATCCTTCAGAACTGCAGTTTTCTCAGCAAAGTGAAGGGGTTTGTACAAATATATGCTTCAGCTGAGAGCATGAAGATAGTTACTTTGAAAAGAAAATGGTGTTACCTTTCTCAGACAGGTGAACGCCGTCGGCACGATAAAACCATGGCTTAGTAACAGAAATACGGAGGTGGGGAACAACAACTCCACCCAACTCTAAAACAATTTTGCCTACAGCATTATTCACCTTCCTCCTGACCCTGTGAATGGCCCTCGGGGAGATGGTGTCCCCCCGAGGGCCCCTTAAAAAGTAACTGTCCCTCATATGTCAAAATATTTCAGTTGATAAAATTTGCATAGTCCTAGAACCTGCATATGAATGTTCTAGGACAGTGCTGGTGAACCTATGGCACACGTGCCACAGGTGGCACGCAGAGCCATATCTGCCGGCACGTGAGTTGTTGCCCTAACTTAGCTGCAATGCACATGTGTGGGCCAGCCAGCTGATTTTCAGCTCACACAGAGGCTCTGGGCAGGAGTTTTTGGCTTCCAGAGGACCTTGGGGTGGCGGGGAGGCATTTTCACTCTCTCCGGGCTCTAGGGAAGGCTGGGGAGGGCCACAAATGGGCCTACTGGGCCCACCGGAAGTCAGGAAATGGATTGTTTCCGGCTTCCAGAGGGCTTCTGGGGGGACAGAGAAAGCTGTTTTCACCCTCCCCAGACATTAAATTATGGGTGTTGGCACTCATGGGTGTGCAACAGCGTGCGCACACATGCTTTTGGCACCTGAGGGGAAAAAAACATTCACCATCACTGTTCTAGGATGATGCAAATGTCCTCATATGTCAAAATATTTCAGTTGATAGGATTTGCATAGCCCTGCAACCTGCATATGAAAGATGTTGAACTCAATACCTGTACAGTCCCATTAAAAATGTATTTATAGATCTAGACTGGATGAGTTTCAAGGCATAGCCAAACTACTGTAATTAACAAGAAAACCATAACATAGGACTAAATACAATTGTCCTTTTCCAGTACATCTCCCTGCTTTGTAATACCAATTATGAAGTGTTAGTTACAGTCTGCTACTGCCAGATGTGCACAACTTTAGATGCTTTTACTTACACTCCTGCCAATTCTTTTTGTTAAGTCTAATATTGTTCAAAGAGGATAGTAATATATATATAAATGCAATCTCTTCTCCAATCACAGTTAATGTACATTTATATATGAAGTAGTGGCCTCTCAACTAGCATAGCTTATATTTTTATTTGACCACCTATGCCTTCTCAAAAGCAATGCCTTATTTTCTGAGATGAAAGCAATTCAAGATCGCTAATCTCTTGTATACTGTTTCCAATACTGTATATCTACCTTTTCACTTTCTGCTTTTTTGTATGTGTTACGGACATTCTTTTTTAGTATTAACTTAGATATACTCAAAGCTACATGTGAATATAGAAAGGCATAAAGGGTTCTTTATGTAACCTAGTGCTAATTAAGCAGCTTCTCATTTTGTATAAGTTGCAACTACTACAATAGACAGCAGCCCAACAGCAGGTAGATTGATCCCTACAGAGGGGTGGATTCTAATTTTTTTTACTACCAGTTCTGTGGGCATGGCTTATTTTGTGGATGTGGCTTAATTTTGTGGGCATGGCTTGGCATTCATGTGACCAGTTGGAAGTGGTTTGGTGATCATGTGACCGGGTGGGAGTGGCCAAGTCAATTTCACTGAATTCTTTGCCGCAATCTTTTTAAATATTTAATATTTGACTTTTGTAACATTATAACATTGTACTGTATTAATTATTGTTGTAAGCGGGGTGGGCTACTGTCCAGACCGGGGTGGTGGTGGGAGAATGCAGTGGGGTAGCAAAAATGGAGCTCCACCCCAGAGCACCCAATTTGCACTAAAAGATGTTGAAAGAAAATACAGGGTGTCCTGCATAAGCCACGCCCACAGTTTGGTAGTAAAAATGTTGATAGCCCTTCACTAGTTGTAAGTGAATTTTGAAAACTCATAGAAAGTGTTGTGGTTGGCTCTGGCCCAGCTCCTGCTCCAAGGAATGTGGAGGTGGATGTGGGGGAAACATCCACATGCCACAGGCCTGTTTTGCTCCCGATAGAATCTCCCGGCGAAGTCTCCTCTGACGAAGGAAGCATGAGTGGCAGGGAAGAGGGAGGTTTGGCAGACAGCCCAGGAGGAGATCAATCATCCTTATCATCCCTGGATTCTGAACAAGAACTTATGACAGACCCACGCATGCATAGAGTGATGCATAGGAGAGAACAACTGAAGGATTATTACAGGAGACAAGTGAGGCCACCTGTGGTTGGGTGGGGCTGCTGTAATTAGTGCTACAGATAAAAAGAGCAGCATGCTGGTTTAGCCTTGTGGAAGTTTATCTGATTCATAGTTTCATCAAGATTGTGGTTTTACTGTTTCCCTGTTCAAGACTGTGTGTGGACTTTCTGGCCTTTGGAATTGGACTCAATTTCCCAGTTACTGGGTGAGAAATTGGATTGCATTTAACCTGTGTCTTGTGTGTACCAGAAAATCCCTTTGACATTTAAAAAGGGATTTTTTTCCCCTGCTTTTCTGTTGATAAAGACTTTTGGTTTTCCTTCTATCATGTGGTGTGTGTCTTTTTGGACTAATTACCCTGAAATTATGGGTGGTTGGGACAGGCAGGCAGAACTGAAAGGAACTACCTTAGCTCTCTTCTTCTCAATCAAACTATCTAAATTTCACTGTCTCTTGCTCCTCTAAAATGTATTCCCTCTCTCCTGGGAATCCAGATTGCATTCTACGAGTCACAAATTTATCATCCCTATTTTATCAGATTGAGATGGGATGCTACATTTTCCACTGTAAGACATGAGGAAGTCTATTGTTATGAACAACTTGGGACATTACACTCCAGAGTATTTGGAAGGCATTATCACAAGAACTGACTCTTAGTAGTCAAGCTGCATGCAATCAAATTACTCATGCAATATATTTATTCAAAACATTTTGATTACAATCAATCATGACAATATCACTGAGGGGCAACAAAATATTAACTTGCTGACATTCCAAATTGACATTTTATCTTGAACAAAACATTGTTCCTATAGATGATGGACATTTGATATTTCTGAAGCCAAAAACTGTTTTTTCAAACTGAAGACTTTCTATTCGTCTGACTTCATAGATCTTCATCTCTTTTTTTAAATTTTCCATTCTTTTCTTGAAAATAGGATTATGCATACAAACACTGTCAAAACCAAGATTTTAATTGTCAACAACAACACTTTGTCCTGATTCATCAACCCTTTCAAGGGGCCTCCTGCTATCTTTGTGGCCATTTCTCCCTGACGTCTAGGAAATCTCAATCACCAGAAAAATTCTTCCATAAACCTTATCAGAATATTGCTTCTATGAGCTATTAATTGGACATACATATCTATTCCTCACTTCATATTTAGAAAGTTTTATTGTCTGCTAATCCCAGCCAGGTAAAGACTAAAATGTTTGGATACTGAACCAGGAAGTCTTACATTCAAATCCATAATCATAATGTAGTCATTTGCCAGCAGGCAAAGCTTATTTACAATATTGATTTTGTGGAAATAAAACGAGAGACCTCTGTTCTGTCCCAGCGATGAGCCTTCCGAAGAAACCCCCCCCCCCACACACACAGTGATTTTAAAAGATTTAAGCATGTAATTTTAATATTTTAGGAGCAGGGAGGTTTGGATTTAGAAATCCAGCAAAAAGCAAGAAATGTCTGTTTGGTGCCAGCTGCTAATTAGAGTCCAAAACAGGAACCAAAACTCATAGATATTTTCTTTGATCACACAGCTCTCATTAACTGACTCACTCTGAGTTGGCAGGTAGCTTAGAGATAATGAGTGCAATTCACCAATTTGTAGTTCATCGTTGAAATAATAATATCCCAAGAGAGAAATCTGAGTGGACATCTGGAGCATAATGAAAGTTGACTTACACACTGAAGCATCATGTGGCTCAACCTTAAATAGCCTAAGGGTGTGACCAATTGTTCTAATGATCTATTCACACAGAGACCTCCTCTTGCTTAGGCGTTCATGCCTTCTGGCAACTCTGCGTACCATAGCATCAAAATGAGGCTCCTCCTCTTCTCCTGAGTCATTCATGTGCACCTTGGGAGGTGCAGAAGGCCCTAGTTGGCTTTCAGCCTCTGACACCACATCCTCTCCAACCTTCTCACTATCAGACTCGGGTGCCAGGTACATGGACTTAGGTACCAGGCCACAACCATCTCTTGATCCTCAGGATCTGTGACCAGCTGCGCAGGATGCGGATGGGCCACAACAACCTCTTCACTATGAAGGGTACCTCTACCCACAAACGGCTCTACTTACGAACTTTTCTGGATAAGAACCGGGTGTTCAAGATTTTTTTGCCTCTTCTCAAGAACCATTTTCCACTTACAAACCCAAGCTTCCGAAA
Source organism: Erythrolamprus reginae (assembly GCF_031021105.1). Classification (NCBI taxonomy): domain Eukaryota; kingdom Metazoa; phylum Chordata; class Lepidosauria; order Squamata; family Dipsadidae; genus Erythrolamprus; species Erythrolamprus reginae. The sequence goes on along the minus strand of NC_091953.1, from coordinate 94,383,692 downwards.
CTGTAACTGGAAAAGGCAGGGAGAAGCCTCTGTGAGGCCTCTCTAGGAATCTCCTGGGGGAAAACAGGGCAAGAAAATGCAGGAAGAAGCCTCTGTGGGGCCTCCCTAGGAAGCTTTAAACTTTTAAATTAAACTTTTAAGTAGAGGTACCACTTTATATACTGCACTACCAGGAAAACTCAATGGGTGTTGTCTTGATATTGGTGACCTAAATCTCCCACTGTATGCTGTTGCATCTTTGCGAACAGCAGGTGGGACAACTAGGTGGTAGATTTTATCAAGAAGGGTAAAATTAAGGCATTCCGTAATAATTCTGCTAGCTTCATTCAGAGCAACATCTACTTTCCCAGCATGTGCTGATTTATACCAGAATGAGCAGGCTGAGTAGCAAAGAACTAGAGCTGTTATCTTAAGGACCCTTGATTTGGCCTCCCAGGTAGGGCTCATTAATTTCCTGAAGATGTTATTTCATGCACTGACCTTCAAATTAGAGTTGGTACAGTGCTGCTTATGTTAGGGATTATACATTTTTAATATGGCCTTTTATTTCATATTTTAAAAATAAAATTAAAATAAGAAAATGAAAATTTTGTATTTTTTTATTTCTTATAAAATGCTAAAATGAGGGGAAAGTTGTATAAACCATGCATATATGTATTGTGTCCATTGAACTGAATGTACTGTAATGTGTGTTTTATTCAGATTCATGGATATATAGTATATGGCACCATTGTACTGACAAATTAAGTCAATAGAAGTTGGAGAGCCTAGCTGAGGTCTCTGAAGTCCAAATGCGGTACTCAAAAAAAAAGTCTCCCAAGGAGGAAAAAAATCATATTAATATTATTATGGTGTGTTGCACAGTAGAACAGATGTCAGAATGGATCTGGTATTTTTGACTGCCTATTGAGTCCTTCACAAGCAGACATGGATAATATTATAAATATTGTCACAGGATATAAGCTTCTCCAAGTAAGGCTGCTCTTTGTAATTGATTGATGTTGGATTTGTCAGTTCCAATAGTGTTCAAGTGGTTCTCCAAATGTTTTTGAATTGCACCCAAGGTGCCTATTACTTTTGGTACTATCTTCGCTTTCTCTTTTGCAATCATTCTATTTCTATTTGTGGGTCTTTGTATTTAGTTATCCTTTCCAGTCCTTTCTCTTCTAGCCTGCTGTCTCCAAGTACTACCATCCAGATTTTTTTGGCTCCCTTATCATAGTTCCCTCTAAGCTGAGCAGCTGAGCAATCGCTCACTTAAAAATCATCATCAATTCAGAGTTTTCCAAACCTGCCCAAAAGCCGAGGGGGAAAGAGTGAGAGGGAAGGAGAGAGAGAGGAAGAGAGGAAGAGAGAGAAACAGATAGAAAAAAGAGAGGAAGGAAAAGAAAAAGAAAAAGAATGGGAGTAAGGAAGAGAGAAAGAAAATCAAAATCTAGTTTGAAACTAGCTCAACTATTTAAGTGGCATTTTGATATTGATAGAGTTGCCCTATTATGAGCTCACTGTTATAGGCACACAGTACAGTATTTTATTTTGAAATTCTCTGAGGCAAAACAGGGTGGGGGTTTTGTTTGTGTTTGTTTGTTTGTTTATTGCGGCGCAGGCGGAGTAACAGTCGGACACAAGGTATGGGTATAAATAGGGTCACTTTTATTAACTCAACTTGGATTAACTATTTTACCAAATAAGCCCAGGTGACCTGCAGTGGTGCAAAATAAAATGGGGGCGGAGTTAACTTTCCAACCAAACTCAACTGAGCAACTTCTGGGCGAAAGCTCCTAGCCCGGGTGCAGGGTCATGGTAAAATTACACCTGCGCCCTGCCCCAGGCCACGCCCCCGCGGCGTGTGGGATGGCTCGCCACTGGTCTCTGATAATCTCCATGCAGCGAGCCACAGGAGCAACCCCCCTCACCGAACCCAGGCCGGTCGAGCCCTGTAATCCGAGAGGGAGATCACCCCTCACCTCAGTAGAGGTGCCCCTAAAGGAGATCACACGTTGCTGCTTACGCCCAATTCCACCCCCTATCGGCCAACCCCCCCCCCAGTGACCTTGAGGGGGGGGCACTAGTTGGTGAGACCACCCCCTAACCGCACTCCCACGTACAGAGTAGAGCAGGCGAAAAAACAACCAGAGCTCGGCCAATTTGCTGTGGTTGCAAAAAATTCCTACTCGGCCCCACCGTGGGCGACCCATCATATGTACCCTGTAGCAGAGGGAAGGTGGGCGGGTGTCTCCGAGCTGCGCGGGCGAGGGAACTGCGCCACGAGGCAGCCCCTTTTATAGGGCTGCCTCACCCTCGCCCAGCCAATGGGTGGCCAGCGCCACCATACACGTCATCCCTGCGGCCCCTGGGGATGACGAGGGGCCGCAGGCTCCGCCCCCACAATGGCGGCCTCCTTCCCCGACCCACGCCGCAACCCCGCGCCGGCTGGTAAGTCGCCGGCGGCATTGCGGCGCAGGCGGAGTAACAGTCGGACACAAGGTATGGGTATAAATAGGGTCACTTTTATTAACTCAACTTGGATTAACTATTTTACCAAATAAGCCCACGTGACCTGCAGTGGTGCAAAATAAAATGGGGGCGGAGTTAACTTTCCAACCAAACTCAACTGAGCAACTTCTGGGCGAAAGCTCCTAGCCCGGGTGCAGGGTCATGGTAAAATTACACCTGCGCCCTGCCCCAGGCCACGCCCCCGCGGCGTGTGGGATGGCTCGCCACTGGTCTCTGATAATCTCCATGCAGCGAGCCACAGGAGCAACCCCCCTCACCGAACCCAGGCCGGTCGAGCCCTGTAATCCGAGAGGGAGATCACCCCTCACCTCAGTAGAGGTGCCCCTAAAGGAGATCACACGTTGCTGCTTACGCCCAATTCCGCCCCCTATCGGCCACAGCAGGGGGTGAAATTTTAATTTATTCCCCCTGCTCCCCCCCCCCCTGCACATGAATGTGCAGGCACCTCTGCAGGTCCGCTAAAAATTTGTCATTCCCTTTATCTGACAAATGTACGCCGTCCTGCCTATATAATTCTATCAGGGATGCCCTGATGTCAGGGTGGTCTATCACTCCACCCCCCGCCTGGAGTAACCATTTCCGAACTGCTCTATTGACCCTCTTTCTAGCCCCATCAACCGCCCTGGGGTTTCTAGCATGCCTCCAAACCCTACGTGGCAAGATGTTGGACCACAAAATGCGGGTGTCCGGCCACCGCTTCCAAATCGCCTGCAAGCCATCCCAAATGTGCCACAGCAAGTCAACGCCCGTAATTGCTCCCAGGTCATTACCCCCCACGTGTAAGACCAACCATCCCGGCACCCCCTGCACCTTCCCGCTGTTGAAAAGCAAGGGAAGCAACTCCAACCAACGTAGGCCTCTACGACCCAACCATTGCACTCTAACATGCCGGTCCAGCTGCAACTGCGTGCCAGGCGTTGTCTCCTGGGCCCGCCTCTCGGCCCAGTACACCATGCTGTGGCCACAGATCAGGATTCTCTGAGCCCCCTGTACATCATCTAAAAGGAAGGGAAGAAACAAAGCAGCATCAGAATCGGCCACCTGGGCCACGCCCGGTCCCGCCCCACTCACCTAAGGACGGATGTAGGCCCGAAAGGCCTTCGATCGCCAACGGCCCACCGCACGTATGTCTGGAGTGCTGAAACCCACTTTGGCTGCAAAGGAAGCTGCACCAATCCTGAAAGAGTGAGTCCCGTAACGCTTGGGGTCCAGGCCCATGCGGGCCAGGGCCTTAGACGTCACAGCCCAAAACTGGTACCTGGTGAGAGGTTCCCCAGAGGCGTGACAGAAAAGCGGGCCGGGGTAACCTCCCCGAATGCTCCAATACGCTGAGAGTGCCCTAACGGGGCACACCTTCTTATGGCTGGTCCTGGAAAGTTGGACTGTCATGCCCCGGCCTCTCTGGTCCGTTTTGGAGCAGCGCAGCCGGAGGCAAACTGAGCCCCTCCGGAATCGAATGTCCCTAGCCGTAAAGGCGCGGCCAGAGTTATCGAACTTGGATGCCGCCAAAACCTCGCTTATCCGGAACGCACCAAAAAACAACGTAACCGCAACTGCGAGATAAAGGGCCGCCTCGTACTGAGAGCGGCACAACCTGTTCCACAAGTCGCCCAAACCCAGTAGGTGAGCTAACTTAAGGGGGCGCCTCCAATCTCCCCGGGGCGGGCCCTTCTCCCTGATCCACCCCTCCAGTGTTTTCCTGACCCTAAAGTCCCCTGTGTTGTCCGCGAAACCCCTGGACTTGGCTATGAAAGCCAGGCCAGCCAGCTTGCCCCGAATTGTGCGGGCTGACAACCCCCGGCGCTTACTAAGAGAACAGAACTCAAGCAGGTGCTCCACCGGGGCAGGCCAAAGCTGATCGTATCTCCTAAGTTGACGAAAAGCCCAAAATTCCCTACCTGCCCGCTGGTATGACCTCCTGGTGCTTGCTGCTATGGACAGGTCCATTGCCCTGTTCACGTCGACCCTCCAATCTGCCACAGGTGCGGGGGGGGTGCCTCCGGATGCTCCGCGGCCTGTGGGGCAAGCAGCCGGAACCTAGCCAACTGCCCCCTTGATAACGCGTCAGCTACCCCATTCCTGATCCCCGGGACATGGTGAGCCCGAAAAAGCATGTTCCTGGCCAGGCACCTAACCACCATGTGACGCACCAAACCCATCACCCTCTCGTTCTTGGAAGAAAGCGTGTTGACCACATGTACCACCGCCATGTTGTCGCACCAGAAATGTACCGTCTTCCCAGTAAAGCTAGGGGACCACAGCTCAATGGCCATGACAATTGGGAACAGTTCCAAGAACGTCAAGTCCCTGCACACTGCGGTGCCCTGCCACTCCTGAGGCCAGTCCGCCCTAAACCAATTATCCTTCCAGACCACACCAAATCCAGCCGCCCCAGCTGCGTCAGATTTCACCTGGAAGTCGCCCTTCAACAGCATGTCTTGCCTCCAAAAGGAGACCCCGTTGTACGTGTCCAAAAATTCCTGCCACACTCCCAGGTCCTTCCTGACACTAGCCGTCAAGCGAATTCTGTGGTGTGGCTTGCTGAGACCGACCGTCGCCTGGTAGAGCCTAAACATGAACGCCCTCCCCGGCGCTATCACTCTACAAGCAAAGTTCAACAAACCCGCCAGCTCCTGCACCTGCCAAAGAGTCACCCTTCTGGCGGCCCTAACTACCCTCACCGTGTTCTGGAGCCTAGCGAGTTTATCCTCCGGAAGCCTACAGGTCTGGGCAACCGAGTCTACTTCGATGCCCAGGAATGTAAGCCTAGTGGTGGGTCCCTCGGTCTTTTCATGTGCCAGAGGCACGCCGAGGTCCCCGCACAACCCCTGAAAACCAGCCATTCCCCGTTGGCATTCGTCAGAGCCCGCCGGCCCTGCGAAAAGAAAGTCATCTAAATAATGGACAACTGACCGAATCCCTGAGCTCTTCACGTGGGCCCATTCTAAGAAAGAACTAAACTTCTCAAACAATGAACATGAAACTGAACAACCCATCGGCAGGGCCCGATCAACAAAGAACCCCCCCTCGAACTGAAAACCCAAAAGGTCGAAATCCTCGGGGTGAATCGGCAAAAGCCGGAAGGCCGACTTGATATCACATTTGCCCATCAGGGCCCCCCGGTCCGCACTCTCGTACCACCGAGACAGCTGTCTCAAAAGGGGTGTAACGCACTGAGCACAAGTCCTCAGGGATGTGATCATTTACCGAGTCACCCGGAGGAAAAGACAGGTGATGAATGAGCCTGAACTCCCCGGCCGCTCGCTTGGGCACCACTCCCAGGGGGGATACTTGCAGAGGGCAGGGGTGGCTCCCTAAAGGGGCCCAGCACCCGGCCCTCCCGCACCTCCTTCATAATTTTCTCCCGCACAACATGCTCCATCCCGGACACTGACCTCAGGTTGCTCGCCAGGCAAGCAATCCTAGGCCCTTCGTATGGGATTCTAAAGCCCTCCAAAAAACCTGCAACCAAAAATTCGGCACCTTTCCTAGGGCGATAGCCCGTGAGCCAGTCCCTCAACCTGTCCACTTTAATGGGGGTTGGTCCCCTTGTTCTGAGCTCCAGCCGCCTGGGGCTTGGCAGAGCCCAACGCTGACTTGTTACCGCCTCCCCCCCTGCTCTTATAACAGGCGGATGTGGGGTGTCTGCCATTGCACAACGCGCAGGCATGGCGAAAGCGGCACACTGGCCTGGAACAGGCTCCCCTGGCGCCGTACTCGTAACAGTACGGCGGGATCCGAAAGGGCGAACTTGTCGTACTACGCTGCGCAGAGCCCTGGGTCCACGAACCCGCCCCTGGGCGGGGGAGGGTAGCCTCCTTACCCTGGGTCAGCAGCAGGTGGCCAGTAGGCGTACGCCCGCTAGCCGGGGTGGCTGGTTGCTGCGTGGCTTGAAGCCACAGATCGTTGTGCCGCATGTCCCACGGCCAGTGCCTATTGTGTGCGGCGAACCTCCTAAAGTTTTCATCGTATTGCTTCCAAGCCTCCCCTCCTGATACGCTCGTAGTATCATATTCATATACAGGATGAGCTCGTGAGTCTTATGGACGTCATCCTCGACCACCACCGAGTGATATGCCAGAAAGGCGTATGCCCAAGATAATATCCCCTTGTCCATCTTGGTGTCCTTTGACTCCTCGGATCCCTTCTTACCGTCCTTGTCCTTGTCCTTCTTGGATTTCGCCGGCAATAAAATCTTGAATATATCCACATAGGCCCCGCGCCAAATTTTACGCTTAAGGGCCTGTGACATATGCATACTCAAAGGAGTGTCAGGGAGGCCCGGGGCAAAGGGGTTGTCACTATCAACTGTGGAAGTATCCGTGGACTCCGTGGTTGTGGACTCCGAGCTATCCCTCGAGGAGTCCCTCTTCTTCCTGCCCCGCTTTGTCACCCCACGTTTTCGGCCCCTCCCCCACACCTGGGCTGCCGTGCGCGAACGCCATGTTTTATGTGACCTGTGTGACTTGCGTTTAACCGCCTGTAGCCTGCCTCGTGGCCCCCGTGGCCGGGACCAGCGATGCCCAGGCACAGGGCACTCACCCCAATGTGAAGAGTCATCATTAGCCTCCTCTGAACCGGAAGCAGCCCTGCTTCCCCGTCTCCTCCTGCGCTTCTTCTTAGCGCGCTGGCCGGATCGCACCCTCTGGGACCTTTCCTCCGAGTCCGAGGAGCTCCGGGTCCCCTCTGCGCTCGTGGCACCCCTGGCGTCCTCGTGCCGGGACCTGCCCCTCTTCCTTGGCCCCTCATCCAATTTCTCGAGCAAGGCAGAAAGAAGGTGTGAGGATACAGACACTGACTCCTCCCCAGCATCCACATCCCCAGCCGCCCGTGCTGTGGGGGGCCCCTCATCAAAACCACTCATTTCCCCTGGGCTGGGGTCCCCTTCCCCTGGATCATAGGCCTCCAACCCTCTGCCACTTGGCCCCCAGGATGGGGCCCTCCCCTGGCGGCCTGTTGCCCCGGGTGTCAGCCCCCGGCGCCTTGCAGCCCGCCCCCTGTGACTCATCTCCCCCCTGGAGCTGCTCTCCCTGCCAGGCCTACCGGCCTGTCCAGCTCCAGGGGCCTCCCCCCATGTCCGCTTGGGGGCCCTCCTCCTGCCCGTACGGCGTGGCTCGATGGGGGGGTACCCTGATCGCCGACCCACCCCCCCGTTGCCCTCCGCCGGGTCCCCGGCTTAGCCCTGCTGCCTCTAGCCATAGCCACCCCCTATTAAAAGCAAAAAGGAACCGAAAGCCCGCCGAGCGCCACCGGCCTGCGCCTCCGACGCCCACGTGTCCTTGTCAGGCCTCCGGGCCTGGCCGCACCTCGGCGCCGCGTGTGCAGCTGGCCCAGGGCCTCCCGCTGCTCCGCTGCATCCTCTTCAGCCTCCGGGCCTAGCCGCGCTCTCCCCCAGCGCTCGCCGCCGGCCCGAAGCAAGATCGCCGCCCACGCGTCCTCTTCAGGCCTTCAGGCCTATCAGCGCTCCAAGAAAGCAGCAGGGCCGTGTCTCCGAGCTGCGCGGGCGAGGGAACTGCGCCACGAGGCAGCCCCTTTTATAGGGCTGCCTCACCCTCGCCCAGCCAATGGGTGGCCAGCGCCACCATACACGTCATCCCTGCGGCCCCTGGGGATGACGAGGGGCCGCAGGCTCCGCCCCCACAATGGCGGCCTCCTTCCCCGACCCACGCCGCAACCCCGCGCTGGCTGGTAAGTCGCCGGCGGCATTATTTCTGTGCCGCCCAGTCCCAAAGAGACTGCCGCTCAGACACTATACTTTTCCGCCCCCCCCCCCAAAAAATTAGAAGGAACACTGTCCCTTATTACAATTGTTAAGTCTGCAGCAGTATCAGGTTACGGAATGGAGCTGCACGCACAGCTCTAGGTGGGTGGATAGGTGGGTGCATCAGAGCGAGATTTGAGTTCTGCGCATGCGCAGGAAGCAAATCTTATGAGAAGATTTATTTATTTTGTTTGTTTGTTTGTTTGTTTGCTTTGTACAAAACACAATGAGGTTACGGGGATATACACATAGTATATCAATGGAAGAGTAGAGGAGAAGATGTAGGAATAATATAAAACATAGGAAGAGTAGTAGAAGAAGAGATAGAGATATAGGGATAGAAAAAAAATTATAAAAGAGTTATAGAAGAGACAATAGGACAGAGGACGGAAGGTGCGCTAGTGCACTTATGTACGCCCCTTACTGACCTCTTAGGAATCTGGAGAGGTCAACCGTGGATAGTCTAAGGGTAAAATGTTGGGGGTTAGAGGAGACAACTACGGAGTCCAGTAATGGGTTCCACGCTTCGACAACTCGATTGCTAAAGTCATATTTTTTACAGTCAAGTTTAGAGCGGTTAATATTGAGCTTGTATCTGTTGCCTGCTTTTGTGTTGTTGTGATTGAAGCTGAAGTAGTCGTTGACAGGTAGGACATTGCAGCACATGATCCTGTGAACAATACTTAGATAATGTTTAAGGCATCGGAGTTCAAGGCTTTCAAGGCTCAGGATTGAAAGTCTAGTTTCGTAGGGTATTCTGTTATGGGTGGAGGAGTGAAGGGTGTTATTTTGTTACGGGTGGAAGGTGAAGGAGTGAAAGATGCACGGACACAGTAACTGTTGGGAACAGAAAGAACCGCTTCATTCCCAGAATTATTGAAAAGGGAATTACATAAGAAAATAGCAGAATAATGGTGCTTCCAAGTTGACTGATGACACCAAAATGCTTCAGACCAAAGAAGATCCAGAAAAGTGGCTGCCATTGTGTTATTTTTGTCCCAGACCATTGAGGGCATAGTTCCCTCTAAGCTGAGCAGTGAGCAATCGCTCACTTAAAAATCATCATCAACTCAGAGTTTTCCAAACCTGCCCAGAAGCCGAGAGGGAAAGAGTGAGAGGGAAGGAGAGAGAGAGGAAGAGAGGAAGAGAGAGAAACAGATAGAAAAAAGAGAGGAAGGAAAAGAGAAAGAAAAAGAATGGGAGTAAGGAAGAAAGAAAATCAAAATCTAGTTTGAAACTAGCTCAACTATTTAAGTGGCATTTTGATATTGATAGAGTTGCCCTATTATGAGCTCACTGTTATAGACACACAGTACAGTATTTTATTTTGAAATTCTCTGAGGCAAAACAGGGTGGGTTTTTTATTTGTTTGTTTGTTTGTTTATTTATTTATTTATTTATTTATTTATTTATTTATTTAATATTTCTGTGCCGCCCAGTCCCAAAGGGACTGCCGCTCAGACACTATACTTTTCCACCACCACCACCCCAAAAAAATTAGAGTGAACACTGATTGAGGGCATTATAAACAGGAATTAACAGGTAGGGCTCAGAAATTAATGGAACAGTTTACAATTCGTTTAAGGATGAGAGCTATATTGTCTTAAAGCATAGAACAGACACTATCTTTAAAAGCACAGAGTAGAGTATGATACTATTTTTTATTTTTGTCAAGTGTATATATGATTACAGAAAAAGTATAAACATTATTGTGAATACATAAAATGTCAAAATATGGTTATGAGCACCTGAGATGGTTACAAATACATGGGGACATTGTAGGACAGGGAGGGTAGGCAATGGTGTTTCTGGATTATTTGTTACAATCAAATTATAGTGGTGTTCTTTGGCACTAAATTGGGTTGCTCCACCTTACTTCTACCTGATAAAATTAAGCAGAAATTTCCTAATTTCATTTTGGTTTAATGTGCTAACCATACTATAGAATAATGCTTCTTTTTAATGTGGGTTTAAGGCATTCTTTGATTTCTGAAACAGAAAGGCCTTTTGGGCAGAAAAGGGGAAAAATGAAATCAAGAGGCATAAATCACTTCTAATTGTACAGAATTTCTGGATATAAATCTAAAATGTACATCATTCATCTTAATTATCCAAATTAGATTTTAAGAATAAATCACTTCAATTTGGCACCTTTTCTCTACACAAGTTGTTGTTGTTTTTTAATTTGACATAGTCATTTAAAATATCAAGATTCTCTCGAGTCCTTGTGACAAGATTGTGGATTTATGTCTTGAAGGTTTTTTTATTTTTGTTTTACTACATCACAATGTTTTCTCAATAATTCTTGGGTCTAGTCTACGGCTTCCTTAAATATTGAAATTTTCAAGAAAAGATTGGACAGCCATTTTTCCTGGACAATGCAAGTTTTCCTGCCTTGGGCAGGTAGTTGGGTTAGAAGACTTGTTATGGTTCAATAATAGGCAAAATAAGATTATTAGTTTCTTCCATTAGAAATGCAAGCCAGCCTCACAATCAAATCACAAATATGACAAGTGTTAGGACAGACTGGCATCTTTCTATTAATAAATATTTTTTTAAAAATATTGTGAAGAATCTCCTTCACTAATACGTTTTCATTCAGGTATCTTGAAAGAGAAATAGATTATTTTCTATGTTAATATTGCCAAGAAAACTAGATTTTATACTAACTAGAATGTCTAAAAACATGTCTTGGGATGTTGGGATTGGTATGAGTCTGCTATATAATATCCCTCTCAATGCCTAGCAGGGTCTCTATTTGACAAGGACTGTTATTTTGGATTGCTTGAAAAAGATCTTCCGTGGGACTTTATTTTGTTATCATTTGAAGCAGAAATGGAAACAACTGTTATTTTTCTAGATTCAGCCTGAAAGATCAATATTATGAATTTTCCTCCCTCAGATTGTACTTGTTTCTCTAAAGTTGGTGGTAAATTTTTTGCAGCTATAGTTAGCCCATTTTTCTTCCATCTGTCCAAGTCAGACCACAAATTTTTGACAGAGATGAATAAATAAGGAGATAATATACAGACTTCTTTCACTCAATTGCCAAATAGGAGTCAATCTGTTTTGCCCTGTTCTGTTTCTATTATGGCTTCCAGTCCTGTATATACTGTAGGTTTCTCATGAAGACAGACTTTATGTTTCGGCAACAAATACAATGGTTACAAACTTCAAGTAGCATGACTGTAATAACTGAGGACTCTTCCACCCAAGAAAATATACTGTAACTGCAAATGAGATTCTGATACTTTTAGAAATGTGACTGAAGTTTAAGTCAGTATTAAACTACTCAGCCAAGGGCTGCTTACTGTATACCATAGAGGAATGATTTTGTACTAGTAAACAGAAAGCAGAGACTGTTAGACAAATTTAAGACAACCAGGTTCCAGAATGAACCACTGAGCAAGTAAACAAAGTTTGATAATATGAATTTGCTGTGGGGTTTGATGAAGAAATCCAAATACAATGGTGCTCAATATCACCCATTATAAGGAAAAATATGATGAAACGGGATGCAACACCATGGCATAAACTGTAGCTTTTCTTACTGGTGTCCTAACAGCAGATGCATATGATGTAGTTTGTGTTATAAGAATACAATGCAAATAATTCAACACATGCCTATATGTTCTGTCGAGCTCTCTGGTAGAATCCTCCCGAAAATGCACAGATACAATTTCAGACACACACACATTTGAAAATTCAAAACAATGTTCTTTATACCGAAAATGCAAATAAACGAAGCACTCTTTTTGTATAGAAAAGAGCACTCGCCTCCAAACAAACTGGTAATTTGTACAAGTCCCTTATCAGTTCTGTGATACTTAGCTTGCAGCTGTGAGGCAATTCAGAGTCCTTCTTCTTTCACAAAGTGAAACACACTTTGCTCTGGTTTAGTTTCAAAGCGGGGGAAAATCAGCACACAAAGGTCAAAGTCAGCAAATACAACAGTCACGAAATACAACAATCAGATAATCCTCCACAATGGCCAAACCCAAAGGCTGCTATTTATAGCAGCCTCACTAATTACCACAGCCCCACCCAACCACAAGTGGCCTAATTTTCTTTGATAATAATCTCTCAGTTGTTGCTGCCTATGCATCGCTCTCCGCATGCGTGGCTGTATCATTAACTCTTATTCCGAATCCAAGGAGGAGCTAGATAATTGATCTCCTTCTGAGCTGTCTGCCACACTCTCCTCCTCCCTGTCACTTATGTCTTCTTGGTCAGAGGAGCCTTCATCATCAGATTGCACCAGGAGCAAAACAGGCCTGCAGCATGTGGATGTCTCCCCCACAACCACAGTCCTTGGGGCAGGAGCTGGGGCAGAGCTAACCACAATACCTATACAGTGATCCCCCGCTCGTTGCGAGGGTTCCGTTCCAGGAGCCCCCGCAACGAGCGGGTTTTCGCGAAGTAGCGATGAGGAAGTAAAAACACCATCTGCGCATGTGCAGACGGTGTTTTTACTCCCACAGCGCTAGCGAGGAGCCGAAGATTGGGGGCGGCGCGGCTGTTTGCCGCCGGCATGGGGGGCTTCCTAGCAGCCCCCCAAACCCGGGTTGGGGGTCCGGGGGGCGCTGTCTCTCGGCGTTTTCGTGCTGAGTCCGGGAGCGAACTCACTCCCCGACTCAGCTGGAAAGCGCCGAGAGACAGCGTGGACAGGCCCGTTCCTTGGCGCTGTCTCTCGGGGCTTTCGTGCTGAGTCCGGGAGCGAACTCGCTCCCCGACTCGGCTGGAAAGCGCCGAGAGACAGCGTGGACAGGCCCGTTCCTTGGCGCTGTCTCTCGGGGCTTTCGTGCTGAGTCCGGGAGCGAACTCGCTCCCCGACTCGGCTGGAAAGCGCCGAGAGACAGCGTGGACAGGCCCGTTCCTTGGCGCTGTCTCTCGGGGCTTTCGTGCTGAGTCCGGGAGCGAACTCGCTCACGGACTCGGCTGGAAAGCGCCGAGAGAGAGCGTGGACAGGCCCGTTCCTTGGCGCTGTCTCTCGGGGCTTTCGTGCTGAGTCCGGGAGCGAACTCGCTCACGGACTCGGCTGGAAAGCGCCGAGAGAGGGCGTGGACAGGCCCGTTCCTTGGCGCTGTCTCTCGCCGCCTTCGAGCCGAGTCCGGGAGCGAACTCGCTCACGGACTCGGCTCGAAAGCGCCGAGAGAGAGCGTGGACATCGCCCGTATCTAGAAGAAGTTGCCACCCGAGCGCTCTTGCCCGGCGGGAGGCGAAGCATATGGGTGGGGGGGCTGTCAGGACACCCTCCCACCCCAGCACTTTGCATCCCGCCGGCAAAGAGCAATAAGGCAGCAGCTTCTGCCGGACACGGGCAATGGGCGGGACAGAGAAGCGGGAAGAATCAGGAGGTTCCTTTGGCGGCTGGAGGCTGCCTGGCACCCGCTGCAGCCAAAACAACAAAGCCAGGCAGCCCCCAGCTGCCAAAGGAGCCTCCTGATTCTCCCCGCTTCTCTGTCCTGCCCATTGCCCATGTCCGGCAGAAGCTGCCTCCCGTGCCGATGTTCCCCGCCAAGCCCAGTTCGGCTTCCCTGGCTGCTTGGCCGGAGGGGGGGGGGGCTCGGCCAAAAGGGGCTGGAGACGCAGCGATTTGCCTCCCGCCCCTCGCCCCTGTGCCACCGGCACGTCATCTTCCCTCCCAGACAAAAAGGCCGGCCTTTGGGGATGAAGGGGTGTGTTCAGCTCTGCGTCTCCAGCTCCTTTCGGCCGAGCCCCCCCCCGGCCAAGCAGCCAGGGAATCCGAGCCAGCCTTGGCAGGGAACATCGGCACGGGAGGCAGGAGACGATCGGGCGACCGGAGCAGCAGCCAGGGAAGCCGAGCCGTGGGAGGGACCAGGTGGGGGCTGGAATTTCTCCGCCAGGGCGAAGGGCGGGCGAGCAGGTGCTGGGGAGGGCTTCTCGCCCTCCCGACAGCAAGAGGGGGGAGCGAACGGCGTGGGCAGGCGAAGGGCGGGCGAGCGGCAGCGAGGAGTTTGCGTGGGCGGTGGGGAAACTCCTCGCTGACGCCAGCAAGAGGGGGAAGACCCAGGGAAGCCGCTGCCATCTACGCATGCGTGCCCGGCACGCATGCGTAGATGGTATTTTTGACTTCCGGGTTGAAAAATAGCGAAGTACCCTGTTCGCAATGGTTGGGGACGCAATAAACGGGGGATCACTGTATATCCATAATAGCTTTTTCTTTAAGAGCTTGCATTTGGATAATCTGAAAGTCCAAGAGAAATAAAGAGAAAAATTGTGTTTCTTAGAAAATAAGACCGAGTCTTATTTTCTTTTAGACTTGAAAATAAGCACTTGGGATTATTTTCAATGTGGTCTTACTTTTTTTGAGGTGCAGCACGCCAAACTCACTGAGCTGGACACATTGTGGATGCACCATTGTCTCCATTCCAAAACTTCAGCATTTGGAATGGAGGCTTTTTGGCGAAAGGGAGGAAAATGGTGAGGGCAATTTTCCTGCCTATCATCTTTCCCTCAGTTTGTGCCTAGTTGGAGGAATGGATGACAGGCAGAAGAATCCCCCTCCTCTTTTATTCCTGTTCGGCAAAAAAACCTCCTGCAAGGCACAGCTGCCAGCTTTGGGGAAGTGGCCCAACAAGCAGAAGCACTGCACCCAGAAAGAGAAGGGCAATTTATCATATATATTCTCTCCTTATCTATATCTATATCTATATCTATATCTATATCTATATCTATATCTATATCTATATCTATATCTATATCTATATCTATATCTATATCTATCTATCTATCTATCTATCTATCTATCTATCTATCTATATATATATATATATATATATATATATACAGTATCATATATATTCTCTCCTTATCTCTTATATCATATATATTCTCTCCCTCCCATTTACTTCTCTTCTTTTTACTTTCTATCGTTATATATATTACTTAATGTCTATTCTCTTCCATATGTATTGTATATTGGACAAAGAATAAATAAAAATAAATAAATAAATAATAAATAAAATAAACAAAAAGTGGTATTTGCACTGCACCAAGGAGCCAGGAGGCTGCATCTTCAGCCAAACAGTTGCCCCCCCCCCCACCAGCACTCACACCACCACTCATGCTAGCCACATCAATCCTCCCAGATTTATTTCCAGAGTAGGGGTAATATTATATCTCCCAAAAATTAGGGTTGGGCTTATTGGGGTGAGACATATTTTCAGAGAAACATTGTAGTAGAAGATGAAAGTGGGCATGGCCAGATAGAAATTTACACTTTAAAAGCCCTTAACAATCTGACATATATTTACAGCAATGAAATTCATGGCTTCCTCTTCAAAGGACATAAAAATACAGTTGTGCTAAGTTGATAACTCACTGCTACAAATAATTGAAAATAAATATGCACTGGCAAGACCCATCAGTTCATAAAGCATACTATCTGTCAGCCTTCTCTCTGGTAGAGCAGACAGGAACCAATTATATAGGCTTACAATAATGCAGAAACTTGAGGTAAGTAGTTGATTACAGAAAAGCTAAGAAGCCATTACTAAATAACTTCTATTACAGCTGTGAAACAAGTTTGAATCTTATTTATAATACAAAACAGCATGAACAACTGCAATGAATGATTCTTTCCTCAGATAGTGAGAAATGGCTTCTACCACAAACAACAATTGCCACATAATCATATATTTAGAATTTAAGGAAGAAACCTCAAAACCTTGGAGCTTATGTTATCTCATCTAAGAACATGAAAAGTCAATGACTGACTAGATAAATGATATAAGAGAGAGGTTTCGTTAATTGGCCTTTGGACTAAATACTTGCATCGTTTACAAATAAATTGTGAGAATTGAGTCATACATTTCATGGCTTTTGTTGTCTGTACACCAGGGGAAATAAATAAAATGTTTTTGAACTCTTAATGCAGGAAGGAAAATACAATTTAACAGGTTTAACCAAGACTTAGTAAGATAAGTCCCATGACTGCAGTACAACAGAATACAATTTGTTCAGAAGAAATTCAATCAATAGAAAGTGATGATAAATTTTTCTTCATGATGAAAGTATCCACTTCTATTCAGAAATCTAATTAACGGGCACATACAAAGATGGCACTATTACCTATTTTTCACAAATGTTTAAAAAGCATGATCCTTAAATCAGGGGTCGACAAAGTTGTTCAGAATCTAGGAGCCAGCCAAAAAATTTAGGAGCCAGAATTTTTTTTAAGCAAACTTGGTTTTTAATTTAACAAAAAAAACATTACAAACGTTATAAACAACATTTTACTTTTAAAGATAATAAATATTATATTTTGATATTTTAGATTTTAGGCAACATTCTAGTGTTTTTCACTTTGCGTTTTGTGGCCATGAACATGCCTAGTGATTTTAGAGCTGAAGTACCAGTGGTCCACAGCCTTGGCAGGATCAAACGCCTTCACAGATGGCCCATTCA